>NW_027105545.1:11276-37669 GCF_000696795.3 Halyomorpha halys
AAACTTCATTGGTCATCAACGCCATTTATAATTTATTTAATGTTGCTTATATTTGTTTAATTTTATTTATTTTTAAATTTGATTATTTATTTATTATTTTATTTATTTATTTTATTCTTATTTTTATTTTTATTATTATTTTTTCCCCGTTCAATGTTATATTTTTGTCAGTAAATCTTTTGATTTTAAAAACTGAAACACTAATTCTATTGTTTTATCATCGTCTCCGAGGGTTTTTGAAATATCTGGGTTTAATCCTAAGCTATTGAGGTGTGATGTGAAGTATGGACGTTCTTGGAAAATATGGCTAATTGTCAAATTGTTGTTGCAATACTGGCTGTACTGAGGCGTTTCTTTTGAAATCAGATAGGAGTGGGTGAGCCTCGTGTGACCTATTCTCAGCCTGGCCTGTACGACCTCCTCTATACGACGTTTGCGGCTGGAGGGCTTGACGTCCTTTTTAATAATAATCAGTTTAATCCTTGGGCTTTCACTCCACACAGAATGCCATTTATCTTTGATTTCCTTTTCAAGGGGTTTGTTCATTTCTGGTGGAGTTAAAATTGTTTTACCCTGTCCAGGAAGCGCGAGTGCTTCTCTTGCAGCCTGATCGGCCAGTTCATTCCTTGTGATCCCTACATATAAATGTAACTAGCATAACCATATTTTGTAGATAGTTATAAAAGTGTAAAGTGTTACACCATTGTATTCTAAATTCACTGTAATATTAGCCATAATGCTTAGATAGTTTCTTCGGCTTATTTCGTAGTTCGATTGTCTTGTATTAATATATACATTTTATAGCATATTGAGAGAAATGAGATTCTTTGATATTTACTACTAGACTCGAGTCTTTATATATTTAAAAGTGGAATTGGAGTTCTATCAATGTGTAGATTTTCCACATGTTTGTATCATGTCATTTTATCACGAACAGAAAAGTTATTAGTTATATATATTTTTATACAGTTGTAAATAACAATAAAATAATTATTAAAAAAAAATTGGAAAATATTTAAAGATCATATTCAATAAGCAAGTTGTAATGTTCATTAAAAACGTAATATATTTAGTAAGTTTTTTAATAAACCCTTAAATTACAACATTTAAAAATAAATCAACTTAATATTGAAAATCATAAGTTTACACTGAAATTAAATGACCGAAAGAAAAACTTTGTATTATTTCCGAACAAAGCATTATATTGGGAGGTGTTCTTTCAAAATCAGGTGAAGTAATTATAGTATATATAAACTTTGAAATACCTGGTGTTTATCTTCAAAACCTTCCTTTCCTTCATTAATGATCTCAAGAATCATAAAACTTTAATTACTTTTAGCTTTTTTAATTTTTAGCTTACCCTGCTCCATATTAAGATACTGATAAATGTTTCGAAACTTTTGATAATCTAAGAATCGATACTTCAGATATGTAAATCTGTCTTCAATAATTGCAAAAAAAATGTTTATTTGTAAAAAAAAAAAAAAACACACACAATGAACGATTGTTTAAACAAATTGGAATCATTACAAAAGAACTGGCTAATTACACTACTGAGATAAAACTAAGACCTCACTTAATTATGACTATGACATGACTGTTATTAATGGGCTAACAGTTATTTCACCCCAATGTTTTATAATTTTAATGAAAACTATCTAAATTATAAGTCAAAATTTATGAGTCTGCCAAGTATAGGTTGGGGGAATACAAAATGCATAAATGGTATCAAATGATCAGACATTTTAATAAGAATAAAATTTCTGAATCCAAAAGAACCTAAATTCTATAAAGTTGGTGATATATTGAAAAATGTTATGTACCTATGATAGTTGAGAAAATGAAATTATATTTTCTTTTTCCAAAGTTAAATGATTATGTGGAAGGTTTAAGTAGGATAAGTTTCATGATAAAGTAGGACAAAATATAATTATATGTATAAAATTAACGATAAAACTGAAAAAAGGATAATGTAACCTCTGATAATGGAGAAAAGACCCTGAAATGTCAAAGACAAATGAAAAAGAAATGAAGATGATAAAAAAGAAGAATTAGGTTCACAAAAATTGATATACTAAGAAAATACTCTTCCATTAATGAATAAAATTAGTTTGTATATCTTTATGTATGGTTGAAATTTGTAGGATAAAAAATATAGTTGTAGACCAATACTTAAGGAGACAAAATGTTTTGCTGAGGTTGATCTTAAACCTCAATTTTAAATCACAACTTATAAGAAAGTGTACATCTGCTATAACAAATTTCTGTCCTTTCCTCCCCTATCATATGAACAATTGAAGTGTATTGGCTTCCTTCACTGGAATTAGTATTTCTAAGAAAACCATTAGGGAAGTAATTTAATAACTGAACTATTATGATAGTAAAGATAAAGTCATTATTAGGAAAAGATATTCTAAGATGATTTTCTATCAATGACTGTAGTCATCTTATCAGTTCCTAAAATCATTGGTTATAGTGGAATAAAATCACTATATGTTACTATTAAATTATTAAATGTATTGATAAACAATTATTATTGATGATAATAAAATTTAAAATATATATCTAGTTCAATATTAATAAATGTTTGATTCCAGGTTTGTTGTCTATAAATTTCCCCTTATCAAATATGCAAAGAAGTCATTAATAAAAAGGGGAGAAGGTTATATGTATATAACAGACACCCAGTTAGATGATGAATGGCAAATTTCTGAAAGGACCATAGATGGCGAGGACTCTATTATTGCTAATACAATTTCATTTTTTAATGACAAGAATAAAGATGATGTAAGATTATTTTCAGAGGAAAGGATTTGTTTTTAATGTACATAAAATTTAACATTATATATTATAATATATTTAATTAATTATTATTTGATACTAACAATTTATATAATTGATTAGTTTTAATCAATTAATTATTCAGTTGTTAATAGATATCCTAAAATTGTCTTTACACTCTTAGAACAAATGAGAAGACACTCAAGAATCAAGTGTTCATTTATCTTCAGTCTTTGCTTCCCAAATTGCTAATCCATTGATTGTCATACTTTTTACATGACTTAACCAAATTATTTTCAATGAATACTTTCTATTAGCAGTTCGTGTCCTGTCTCTTCTCTTATTCTTCTATTTCTCATTCAGTCAAATTTAGTCTTATAGAGTGCTTTCCAAAGGAATTTTATTTCTGTGGCTTGTATAAGAACCAAAGTTATTTATTTGAATGACTGTGAAGAATTTAATTATGCATTGGCTAGAAATACAAACAAAAAATAAAGTATCCCATAAAGGATATGTTTTTTTTTTAGATTTCTGAAAATTTTTGGACAACACAACTAAGCTCTTTATTTTGCATAATTAAATACTACAATATAGTAATAAACATATTATGCATTAGTATTTTCATTAAATAAAACTTAAACCAGTGGTTCTATTCATGTTCGCTGAGATCAGCGAGAGGTATTATTTTTTTGAAAGATATATGGTAAACCTGTTGTGCAATTTAGGGAGGGTTTTATAAATACAGACAAAAGTAGATGTTTCGTTAATAGAAGCCATGCCCGTCTGCCCTCAGAACAAAGGAACATGCCTGTTCTTTTGTTAGAAGCTGTGTCATATTGTCACCATCTACTGTTTTATTTACTATACTATTTACAAATTAAATAATAATACCAATTTTCTACAACAAAACCTCGCCATTTTATTTTTCAGAACTTAGTTTAACTATTTCCTTTTATTCATAAGAAAAGAAAATTCTCTTCTCCTTCTTCTTCCCTCATTCCTTAATATCTTCTTTAAACATTTAGTTCAACTTAGTTAGCTATAGTGTTTATAAATGTATTTTAATACAAAAATATCTATTCTTGCAGAAGCTTTGGTTGGCATACAATGATGAGGGAAATGTAGAATGTTATACTTGTGGGCACACCAAAGGCTTTATTGGGGGTGGAAATTCTGGTGGCTTTTGGTTGGTTCATAGTGTACCAAAGTATTTACAAGATGAATATCCAAAAACAGGTCTCAGATATGGGCAGAGTGCTTTATGCATATCCCTAAATAAGACAGAATTAGACTTGATTGGTCAGTATAATTTTTATAACTAAAGTCCCTTGCTCTATAGTTTCAAAACAAAACATGAAAATTAAATTAGAATAAAATGACTCCCAATGAAAATTTCATCAATTTCAGAGCAACCACCTCAAAACCTATTCCTTTCAACACCAATTCATTATCACTTCCTGAAGCCATACTGATTCTGTACATATTATTCTCACAATTAATATTTTCAGCTTATATATTTAACTTCATAAATGGTATCTATAAATATCTAGTTGTTATATGTAATTCCCCATAATTTTTTACCACATTAAATGCTTTGTATTTAGATTTTCTATATTTAAATGTAGTGTTGTTATTTTTAAATATTATCTTATTGTAGAACTGATAGTGTCCTACAGAGTGGATCTAAACATTTCTAACAATTAATACAGAACTATTGTGGTTTTATTATATTACTAAAATTAAACTCAGGGTTTTTGTTTGTGAGTATACAAAATTATAATGAAAAAGTAGACTCACAACTTAGGTGTCACAAATTGTTTGAGAAAGCAAACTGATTCATTCTAAAAATAAATACAATATCTCATATAAAGAATGATATGAAAACAAATAACTAATCAGAGATTTGAATCTTTCTTCATTTAGAAAAAAAAAAAAGATTTGAAAGAGGATCTATCGAAATTGTGCAGAAATAGTGAATAAGTAGAAATAAATCTATAATTTTTGTAATGACCTAGATCTAATAGAAGCAATACATAGAAACAGACTAAGTTGATATGAATGGGAGAAAAAAGTGGAAGAGGGTATAATAGAGAATATTGCTTCAGACCCAGAAATTTTTCGGTCTATTAAAACAGAAGGAGAAGAGATGCTGACAAGAAAGAAGTATCCCCAGAGTTTTTTTCTGCTGAGGATTGCTAGAACTCTAAAGACATTAAATTTTCTTCCTTGTATTCAAATAGAAAATTATTAAGAATAATAAAATTCTGGAAGTAATTTGATTGATGCCAGCAGGAACTACAAACTTTTAACTTTTATTCATATATTTATATCGTATAAACTGGAGGAGTAATGTTAAGAGATGTGAACATATCAACCTGTCAGATTAGCTAAAATCATTTAGCTATAACACATTAATTATAACCCCTAAAAGCACATCTTAGTACAAGGAAGCCCTTACTCCATGATCTATTTGATGGTCGCCTTTATAATGCTCTTTTCAGATTTCCAGATACAGGTATACATCCAAGTGATAGAAGACCCACGCATTATAATTATTTGTTATGTCTAAAAAGATATATCTGAAGAATAAGCCAGCTCCTTGCTGTAATGAAGCATCTTGACTCTGACTCTTTTGAGAAAAAGTAAATTAACCCGATTAAATTAATCGTTGAAATGATTGTAACCCTACGATATGAACTACCCATGTGAATATTTTTAATTGTAAGAATAACTGACCTTTTAATTCATTTTCTAAGACATGGGGGATATAATTTGTGATTTATGTCAAGGAAGAATAGCTTGGACATTAACTATAAATGAAGTTATAGCTTCAATAATATAATTTTGAGCTAAATTAAATAATTGTATTAACTGTGGAATTGTTATCACTAACCTAATCCTCAATAGTGGTCCTTGAGTTGAAAACAATAGCTGGTTTACATATGGGCCTCTATCCGCTAAATATCATCTGAAGAAGATGAAATTAGTGGAAGACTCTACCCGCCGTCTCTGCCTAAAGAATGAAGAAAAAGCACATTCTATGCAAATTTTAAGTACTTCTACCGACTGAAACACTTCAAATTGGCAATAAGTAAACCTGAAAATCTAACCTTTGTTACGGTTCGTAACACTTCGTTAGGAGCATAAAGTTTCGGTGGGATCTCCATATAAAGAGGTCTTACAAAAGTTCCAAATGGGTCATGGTGAGGAAGGGGTCCCTTAATTTAATAATTATTAAGTTTATTGGTCATTTCAGGCTTCTCGAAGTTTTGGATTGATTACTGAGGAAGTTTAGAAGCTATCACTTTTTATACCATTTTCTATTGAAAGCTAAAACAATCAGATATTTATATACAAAATTAGATCAATTAACATTTAATGATTATATGATTGTTATAGATTTTCCCTGTTGTTTGAATTGCTGCATTAAAATTAACAATTAATTTAATCTTTGAACTAAATATTTTAAACAAGATTTGATATGATCATTAATAACAAATATAATACTTTAGGAGACTTCTTCAAATACAATAAACCAAACATTCAACAATGGCACCTAAGTGATACATTAAAAAAAATTTACCCAAAAATAACAGCAGCACTAAATAATCAGAAGCTAAAAATCAAAGCTCCTTTTAATTTCCAAAAGTCAATTTTTAGTAAAAAAGGAGTAGAATTTCAAGGATTTGCAAAATCACGTGATTTTCATACAGGTAATACACATTATTTATTTATTTTTTTTAATATTGAACATTAATAAAAAACATTTAAATTATTATTATGTTTATTTATTCTAAGATCTCTACGAATGGGTCGCTAAAACTCTTGGTGAGGATTTATACACAGAAACTTGGATAAATGGAGGATACCTTCCTTCCAATTGTGATAGTGACTACAGGTATTTTAGATTAATATTTTTTTATTTTCATACTTTCCTCAAAAGTTTCTTTTAATAGAAAGGAATATTTTCAACTGTAACTGAATATTACCAATAAACATATATACTATTTTATTTTGTAACCGTATTTGCAGAGTAATTAACATAATGTCAATGACTCATCCAAAACTTAATCTTATTTATTCGTCCCATAATGATCATGCTAAGCTTGCTATAGCCGCTTCAAAAGCTAACCCCTGGGTTTGTATTGGAGACATCAACAGAGCTGTAAGTAGCCATACCATTCACTATATGTATTAATCATATTACTTAAATTTGGAGATTAACTACACTTTGTAATTGTAACCAAAATGTATTTTGAAAGAAACATAACTATAGAAAACATAGGATGTTTAGAAGCTGCCACTTTTTCGATAATATTGTAAAGAAGAAATTGAAAGCTTAAAGAATTAGAAAAAGGATTTATAAAAACTTTTAAAGAACAAACAAATTTTAGTTAATAATACAAAATTTCATTGATTAACATTTAATAATTATATGATTGCTATAGATTTTACCTGTTATTAAATCAAATATACTAAAATATTTCTGTGGGTCCCTCAGACTCACCTCTCCCACTGAGAGATAATTGAGATAGACTAATCTAGGCCTTTCCATTACACTCTGAGCTGTAGAGAATGGAACAATCATTTCAAAATTGTAAATATTATTGCATTTACCCAATACTTAGTATACTAAAAGCTTGGACAAATTATGAAATTAAAGAACCAATCCCTTCTAAAGGGGAGACTTGAGGAGTATTCTATTGGCTGAGTGTCAAAAGTATTTGGAAATTTACTTAAACTTTTACTAAGAAATTTACTATTTTTTTATTTATTTGTCTATTTTTAGGTTTTTTTTTCCCATTATTTGATGTTAGAAGGACACTGAGCAATAAAAAACAAAACAAATTTATAACAAAAATAATTATATGTTATACATTTTTTACATAACAATATAAAAACATCAAAACTTTAGTGTTTAAAGTTATAATTTCTTTTTTGAAGAAGATAGTTAATCATTTCATCTCATGTTTGTGGCACCTTGCAAGGCTTCTCTACTTATGAGAATGTCATCGGTATATACTAAAGTCTCGATATACACGAAATCCACTTTCCAATTTCTTGCTTTCAGTTTCAGGCTTCTTAGTTTAACTTCCCATATTATTCTGTCCATGTATATTAAAAGCAGTAATGGGCTAAGGCTGTCACTTTGGTTTACTCCTGTTTCTACAGGGCTTTTTTAAGTTCTATCCACAGTACATTATCATATGCCCCCGGGAGGTTTAGGAAGGCAAGGTAAATCCTCTTGTCCAATTTAATATACTTATCCAAAGTAAAATCCATTATCTGAAATAAAAGTCTCAGTTAGCTCCGAATAATTTTGAAACACAATAGAATGATTTTGACAACACACTTGTCAGTGCATATCGACATGGATAATTCCACTTATGTAAAATTATTATGAAAACATTTTGTATATAGATGTAAAATTTTTATTTAAATTGTTGATTTGTTAAGCTTATTTGAAAGGAGAAAATTGAAATAAACTGAATATGTTTTAGATATATAATTTTAACTGGTAAAAAAAAAACTACTTTTGTAAAGCATGTTTTGTGACTTCCTTTCCAAAAACTACAGTAAAAAAACAAGAACATTTATGATGTTTTAGAATTGGCGTCAGGATATGTTAACTTCTGATAGAATACTCCTTCATTCTTTTCAACTTTCATTTAGTATATCTGCATGTATTCCCAGCACTCAAATTAGGTTGAGTTCGGCATAATTAGAAATTGTAGAAAACATTTTAAAACATTGTCTGCCATGAGCCATATTATATTTATTCTAACCATAGTGATATCGCCCTGTTCCATTCAAGAATAGGTTGTAAAAATCTATTACTCATACCTGATCAGAATACAAGGCATAATAATTGAATCAAGCGTAATATCATTAAAAAAAAATTTTTCTTGCTTGGTTCTTTTTATTTTTGGGATATTGAATCAAATTCTGGATTTGGCAACTTTGTATCTAGAATTCTAACTTCATGAAACAAATAAAATAAAAGAAAAAAACGCCAAATTGTACTTTTTCAGTATTTTTCTTTTATCTTAAACTCTACCATCTATCATAAAAATTGGAAATATGTTTCGATCGATTATACAGGAATATAAATTTGACTGTAAACCAACAAGCAGACACTAAACCAAATTTGTTTCTTGTCTAAAATTTAAATGTAATAATGTAATATAAATATGAATATGATTTATAAATAACAATATAAAATTTCTCTCCCCTGCATGAATACAAAGTTTCCCTATCTTAATAGTAAGACCAAAAATATTTTTTTTTTTTTACTTGTTTTAATTTAGGTGTAACAACAATCTTGAAGTTTTGTTTTTGTTATAATTAAGTTTCAAGAAATAAATTATTTTGTTTGTTCGTATCAAAATTATTGTTTTCTAGGCACTTTGTTTATTTATATTTGAATAACCTATGCATGGAGATTTAGGAAAATTTTGATTTACAGATAAAAACACTTTTTCTTTCACTTCCTGGTTATTAAAATTTTTTTCATTTCAACATCTCTAGTAGTCCAATGTTTTGGGATTACAATTCATCCTCAGGAAGTAGTACACTAAATATTAGGCAATCTATATCTTGTCATGTGAGTTTTTGTGCATAAATGAATTTTCCCCTAAGACAAAAGAATTATCTATGCAAAGGCATCTTTCCTTTTAATTAAATAATAATGTTCGAGGAAATCATTTTCTGGACATTTTTATAAAGAGAAATATCTTTTTATTTGTTTTAATCAAAGCAATCTACAGATTGAGATTTTATAAACATAATTGTTTTCAGAAATCACAGGAACATAGAGGAGGAGGAACTGTTTGTTTAAATAACGAAAAATTGTGGAATTCATATTTTAAGTTGATTAATTCAACTGAAAAATGTGATTCGTATATGATCAATAATTTGAGCTATATGCTACCAAATGTGGACTTTCAAGAAAATGTTTTGTAACTATGTTTCAATAAAATATTAAATTTTGTGTTTACTGTTTATTTCTTTTAAATCATTCACTTTGCTTATTCACATTATAAATTGAATTCTCAACCAAATTAACAATAAAGGTGATGGTTGGGGTTGCAGTCAAGAATAGCACCGAGTAAATAGCAGTAAACAACAGAAATAGTAATAACACTGAAATATATTTTTTACTCTTTATTCGGTGTTATTGTTGCCTGCCACCCGGACAATCTTCTCCTTAATTCATCTATTCTTTGAACAATTTACAACTGATTTGTTTATCATCTTCATTATTATTTTAAGTACTCTAAAATATTAATAGAGATGAAGGCGGCCACATATCAGTTAAGATAGCAAGTGAGATACTTAATCTAAAAGTGGCACTGGATCAATTTCTTTCAGTAAGGTTTGATTTCATATGAACATTATTATAATAATTTCAAAAATTAAGTGATAAAAAAAAGTGGCCTATTTTTTTTCTTTTCTAAAAACAAAAGGAAAATTTTATATATTTATTTCTTTTAGAGTTCTATTTGCATAAAACCATTTTAAATCTTCAATAGTTAATTTAAATAATTAATTTGCTGATTCACACCCAAATGCTACAGCATGGCAGAAAGAGATAAATTTACTAAATGGATCTAATTATTTTTTTCTTAATTCACATTGTTTCCAACTTCAAATTAAAATATGGTATAAAATTGATATTGTAGGCATTGAATTAAATAGGGTTGGTGAACATACTATTAAAATATTACTGCAAATAGAATTATTTACTTTAATAATTTTATTCACTAATTTTTGTTGATTTTGACTAGATGGCTTAATTATTCGTTAAAGTATAAGCTCAGTTCCAAAAAGTACTTTCTCAAAACTGATTTTAAGAGCTATGAATTTGTTTTAACTAAAACTCATTTTCTTTATGTAACTATGAGAAATTTACAATTATTTGTTCAATATCTTGAAAATGAAAAAAAAATTGCACTTTTTCAGATACTGATAATCTTATACGAAAAATTAAAAGAACATTAAAAATAGAAGTAAAGTCATAGTAATTCTAGTTGTTATGGAAGAATATAAAATGAAAGGAATGATGAAATAAATGAGAGATTATTGCAATAAATACTTTATTGATTTATTCTTTTAGTACACTCTTTAAAAAAACAAAATCTTAAAAAACTTGTTCAATATCTTATAACTTGTTCTTAAGAAGAAAATGCATTTAATGCAATAGGAAATTTGAGATTGATACATTCTGTTTTGTCAGTGAAAGTTCACTTGTTTTTTTAAATCTATTTATCATCATCAAACATTGATGTTGCATACTTGTGTGTCCATAGATTTCACCCAATGCTAGAGTATCAGAATGAATCTTGTCAGGTAAACTACAACTTTTTTAACAGCCTGAAAATAATCTGGCAGAACAATTAATAATTTTCATCTACATGGCTGTACCTTTAAGCTTCAGATCTCTGAAATGTATGTTCTGAGCTTACTACACCAAGAAAGCTGTTAAAACTTCCCCTAGTGAGAAAAAGAAGAAAGCTGCTATACATTTATATAATTTTAGAACATTTCTCAAATAAACATTGTACAGTCACCTGATAGAGATGTGCAATCTGAGTCAAATATCAGCTATTAATGAATAATTTTTTACTATTTTGAGATCATTTTTGAACATTATTTGGACCATCTTATCCCTCAGTATATATAGTTTTAATAAAGAATAAGAGGCAATAACGGCATCTTTAATTCATTCTGCAAGAAATTAGCCTCTTTCATCATTCATGGCATATGAATTAAATCTATAAAGTAATTAATGTAGTGTAGTGTACCAATGTAGTGATAAAATAATGTCAAATTATTTTAAATTTGCTCAGTTGGAATTAAAAAAGTTGAAAAATTCTGTCATTGCTTGAAGGAGTCTTTGTTTGTAGTGCTCATTTTCCTGCATTGCTAGAAGAATTGAGTCAGTTCGATCCTCTTCCATGTAATATTTAAATTTATCATCATCCTTCATTATACCTTTCATTATGTCCGGTGGCATTAAAACAAAATGTAAAAATAAAGGAGATAAAGTAATTATTACTGGTAGAGTTTCCTTGAGCATATTTTCAAAGTCATTCCATGTCATAATATCATTTATACTTACATCTGAGAATGATAGTTCCACTCCCAAAGAATGAAAATAATGCCTTAATAGCAGATAGTAGTGTCTGTCTCTAAGTTCTCTATCTGTACACGTGTGAAGAAAAAGCTGAATGTCAAAAGAAGGTGCTTTATAAGTTGCTATTTGAAAATCAAGAATACATGCTTTCATCAATTTACCATTATCATCATATCTAAACATGATATTATTCAACCAAAGATCAGAATGTGATAGAACATTTGGATACAGTTCAGAACTTTTCATTTTATCACCTACACTTTCCATGTATTGAAATGCTTTATTGATTAGATCTATTGGATAATGAGCTAGATATATTTCTGTAATCTTCTTTAATGTCTTTGTTCCTATTTTAAATGCTCTCTTATAAGTTTTATTATCTTTAGACATCACAACTTCTTTTTTGATAACAGGTACTAGTTCATCTATCTTACATGCTGCAGTTTTTTCCATAATAAATGAAGCAGCATGAAATTTCGCTATTGTTTCTAATGTTTTTTTGCAATGTAAAAGATCCAAAGGCTCAAAAACATTTTTATTTTTAAAACCTTTGAAAGTAAGGTCTTCCAGGACAACAATATCATCAGATCTTGCTAAGTAGCACTTAGGAATAGTATTATCTACAATAAGTTCATGAAAATTGTTTAATAGTTTGTTATAAAGTTCTACTTCTCTATGGAACCCACCACTGAAAATTATCTTCTGTCGGTGATAAAGAGATTGTGGCAATGTCTTTATAAAAATATGAAGCTTCTGTATTTTTCCTTCAAACCTGAATTTAATACATATCTTCCCTTGAGAACTAAGAAAGCCAATTGATACATCTTCAGTATTTAAACTTTCACAAGAAATGAATTCATAATTATTAGATTTCAAATGATCACTAAGAATATGATTTATGTCTTCTCTTGGTAAACACATTACACAACTGGTATGAAGGTATTTTCTATGAAGACTAGCACTATGTTTGCTTCGTCCAGAATTTACACTACTTTTATCTTTCTTATCAATTCAAGAAAATGATAAGAAACATAAAATTACCTGGTTTCTCGAGATATATTGTTCTGTATCTTACAATAAACATATTCTTAAATCAGTTTGTCACATATAACAGGTTGAAGCATTAATTTTCACACTATCTAAACCATTTCATATGAATAATAAATAACTACTAAACCTTCATAAGATTTTCTATTCTACTAGCGATTACAATTCAATGGTTTTTGGATTCTAATGAATTTAAATACATATAAACTCATGATTTCAAAGAATTTAACCCCAATATCCAATTTTCTGTACAATGAAAATACAGTAGTCATTATATAAAAAAAAAAAAAAAACCTCAAAAATATTACATGAAGAGAAACAGTTTAGCCTAAAAGACAAATCTTAAATAAATCGATAATAGAAAAGCAAAACAAACACCAGTTTGTAAAAGAACAATTAATAAATTCAATAGAAAGATAATTGAGTTCACCAAAAAAGAAATTTAATATCAATTTAAAAAACACAAAATATGTGAAACTAAAAGTTCAATTTTCTTGAACCTTGAACTAAAACATGTTGAAACTACATTTACATAAAAAATGTTACCCCAGTGGAAATATTTCAAGAAAAAAAAGTTAGAAATTTTAATCATAAATAAACTACTATTTAAAATAATATTAATTATAAGTAACAAAATATGAAGATTTATTGTAATAAATAGATAAGAATAAATTTATAAAATTCATTACGTTATTAATGCCAGATAATAAATAACTTTCATTCATAATGTTTGTTTAGCAATCTACACATGATTATTATTATTTACCGCATATAAAAAAAGGAAAATCAGGCACTATATATTTGTTTGGTAAATATATATTCACAAATAGGATCAACTCAATATTTGAGATTTGTTAGTCAGTCAGTAATTTAGATTGTTTAACTAAATTTCTGCTGTTTACCAGACTACAAAATCAGGGTGGATCTTGTGTTATACAATTATCATATTCTAGATGTCCCATTCTTTCTATTCCCTCAAACTAGTCACCAAAGTTATTTTTTTTGTAGAGCCCCATCTTCCAATCTAGTCCCATGGCAGAAGAGTATGTCAATTAATTCTATATCTACTCACTCTAGTGCTTATTAAGCTGTCTAATTTCCCTTCTTCCATTGTGAAACTCTTATCTTAGTATATTTGCCTTAAAGGCATAAGGGAGGAGGATCAGGTTTATTCTTGAAAATAAAAGTTTTAATTTTTCTCAAGAACACACTTTGCTGGCTAGTCTATAATAGATGCATTGAGCTATTGAGAGAATACCAGTTTCCAGAGATATGAAGATCCTAAGTACAGAAAGTGTACATTCTCTGTGTTTCCTAGGTTTTCATGAATTCTTTTTAGGTTACTTTATACCTTAAAATATTGACTAGTCCAACAATAGCTGCCCAATGTCTTGAAAAAAGTCAGTGCATACAAAACACATTTTATTTTACATCTTTGGTTTTGATTAAGATGGAAAAGTGAGTTCAATAAAGAAATTATCTTCTGCCAAAAGCAACAATTAAATGAAAATACCATCAAAATTAACCTGTGATATTAAAAACAGCTTCAAAATTGAACTTTTTTGTGGGAAAATGTTAGTTTTCTCAGAAATAGAGGTCAGATTTGGATTCTTCATTTCCAAAAAATAATTAATTCCAAATTTTCATGAAAATTGGAAAATAAAAAGTATTTGCAAAAAATTAAACTCTTGGAGGTTTCTCCAAAATAGTTTTACATAATTCTGCTTCCTATCTACAGTGTAGGAGGGAGTCTAAAATTTTGCCCAAATTTAAAACATAATGCAAGCTGTTTGAGAAAGAAAATTGGACATTTTCTATGATTAGTATAAATATGTTTTTAGAAGAAAAAACACTTTTTTTTTTAGTTTTAGAGAGAAACAATATTGCTAAATTATTTGTTGAAAATCGTAGGAAAATTCATGTCGTTTATTTTAAATTAAATAAAAAACTTAGAAGTTTTTCAATGTTATTTCTAGTTAAAAGAAATATCCACTTATTTATAAGTCTGTGATAATGAGAATTATAAATACTGACTTAAAGAATAAATACAGTTTTATGACTTTCAAAGTTTCAGCTATAACTTTTAAATAAATTATAAATTGATTTCTAAGGTTAAACAAATGTTTGAAAAAGTAAACTGAAACAAATAAAGCATACATACATATGCAACCAGGGAAAGAAAAGAACTACAGACAGGTAAAATACCTGAAGTAACTAATGAAATTGGAAAATCTTATGCAATGGACACTGTAAGAAAGAAACCATCTAAGCCCACACCACTCAGCATTCAAAGACCTTATTAGAAACATCATTATTGAAATGGTGGTAAGTATGACCTAGGGGAAGAATATTTTTGCAACCTTTAGATAAGAAGAAAGAAGAAACTGCTAACCTCTTTAGCGAACCTGAAGAGATGCATGCTAGTCCAACTTTCTCCCCACATTGATGCTCCTGTTGGTTTTTTGTATTTTTAATGTTCACTAGTCAGAATAATAGTGAAGAAATACTTAGCAAGGTGTGAGGAAAATGTCAATAAAATGAGAATATTGCTTCAGTAAGCAGTAAACAGCTGTGGGAGCAACTATCTCCTACCGGTAAACTCAAATTACATAGATTATATTTCGATAAAGCAGAATGTAATAAAGAAAATCTGGAGGTGATAAATGAACCAAGCTAGAAAAATTTAGTTTTAAATTTGAGGGATCCCAACAATTAATCTCTTATAACTTATAAATAAATGATGAAATCCATTAATCAATACATAGTATAATTTAACTTTTAAAATAACGATTTAATTTCATAGTATACAATTTACTACTTGATGCTCAGTAGCATTTTTTTTTTTTGTGAATGTAGGTTAAACAAAATCAAAATATTCTGCAAGAAGTAAATAATGATTCAGGAAGATAGGGGAATCTGTTTATTTCATAAATACATAAATAAAATTAGTAAAAGTACATAAAATAAAATAATTCATGGCAACTATGATGTATGAATAACCACATCTGTTTGTTTAAATTATTGCATACAAAACTGTGCCCAATTAAGTAGATGTAACATAATAATAAATATTCTACAGCAAACAATGATTAGCTACACTTAAATTTTAATTTGAAATCTATCCTGCAACCAACCAAATAATAAAATATACATAAAAATATATATAACCTGTGCATTTCATGCAAATTATGCATTTCATTATAATCAAAACTTAAACAAGTAATTTAAGAACCATCATGGCATTCTACACATTAGCATTGATTGCATGTTCAAGGTCCGACTCTTCAAATTTTAAGACAAATAATGATTTGAAACACTACTTTTGAGCTAAAGTAAAATATCAGTCTACAAACAAAAACATGGCAAGTAACTTAAAAATATATATATATCAATGCCTTAACCGTCATCTTTAGATATATCCATAAGGCAAAGGCATGGATCATGATGATTCTCAGAATGATGTAAAAAACAATTTGAAACTTTTATGTTTATAGATCAGCATTACAATTTATAAATATAATATATAAATAAATTAATGTAAGATGATTTGGTTCACATTTGGTTTTGTACTAACGCGACTTAAGTAGTATTCAACTAGCAATAACTCACCCTCATAAAAACTAATAACCTATAATTAAAACATATTCCAACACAACATATAATATGCTCAATGGAAAATTAACAATTGTTCAAAGCGTAAAATGTTACAACTATCACACAGTGATGATGGTACAGAACCGTAAAATAACTAAGCTGCCAGCAATAACTTGCAAAGCGTAACGTTTTATCCAAAATTTCTAACAAATCCCCCATTGTTTGGGCCTGGATCCTTTTTAAATGCTGGCCACATCCATTTTGACTCACTAAATTTAACTACTTTCTTCAATCTAAACAAAGGAAAAATTTTTAAACAAATTATTTTTAAGGCACTGATCAGGTCTCACAGATTTGTCAATTTTTACAAACAAAAGGGAAGGACATGAATCTTACAACACTCCTTCCAAATAAGATCCCAAATGGATTCATAATTTATTTTTTTCTGGCCATAGATTCTACCAATTTCAATGTAGGAACAATGTCTTCACTGTCTTGAATGAAGCCTTTCAATCTAGAAATAAAAAAAGAACTAATAAGAAATAACTGTAAACTAACAACAAAGAGAATGGATAAATAAAAATATGTATATATTGAATAAAAATTGTTAATATAAACATGATTGAAATGAAAAATTATTATTCAGAATCGGGATTCACTGCTTCATTCATAGCTGAATCAATTAACATTTTCTAGCTCTGAGATAATTTTTTTAAACGAAAAAGCAATTGAATTAAATTAAAAATAACATTTTGATAGTATTAAATGATAGCAGAAGGACCTTGACATCTTCATTTATTTATCTTATTAAAACAGAAAAAAATTGTTGTCCAAAACCTCACGCTAACAGTAAATGATTACACAGGTCTGAGAGGAAAAAATTGCATGGTGCATTATGACTGTTAATTGTGAGTAAAATAATTGATCAGAACCATTGTGGTGACTAATTTAACTAAACTTGGACTATTAAATACATTACTAAGCCAGCAGAGTCGTGGCACACTTTTGAAAGAAACGCGACTATATTTTCCCATTAATAGTCCTACACTACTGTTACGACAAGAAATATCTTCCCCTGAACCATCGGAGTAGATTTTTTTCAGGAACGTCTCTTCTCATCTCTGACCCAGTGGAATCACCACCACAGTAAATTTTCGTCACCCAGTACATTACTTTATATATAAATATTAATTTTGTAAATCAGTGTCCTTTTGTTTTCATAATTTGTTTGCCTATTTTGTTCTGTTTAAGGTTTTTTTTACTTTTATTCATCTTTTGTTTATTTTCACTTTCTCAGACCCTCTCCAGTGATTCATTACCCACATTCGATCCGTTAAACAAATTTATCATTAGATAGCAATGTGAAATCAAACCTAAGACATAATAGTCACAGCAGTAGATCAGTTTGCAGAAAAACAAATAAATAAATACATTTTAAAAACAAAACTAATATATATAGATTTATAAAAAAAAGTAATTTAATGAATAAATAAGTTAAAACACAAATCGGCAGATCCACAAACTAAAAAAACTAAATAAATAAAACAATGAATAATCTTCGAGCTAATTCCCATGCAGGTGATGTTGTATGATCCCCAGGGAGTCCAAAATAATATTTTCCGCCAAGATTGCTATATCCCCAATGCTAACACCTAGTTGTTCCAAGTAAACAGTAAGCTCCTTGTTCTATCTGGTATAGTTCCGCAAGATCCAAATCAGAGGCCTCTCTCTCTCCAAAGGTCTCACAGAATTCTTCTTTAAGGAAAGGGACGCATTTTTAATATATTTCCTTCTTTTCTCTTTCTACTCCACCCGCCTGTTTGAGATCATTATTCTCAAATCTCACTGTCAGATCCAAGACCAGAGCTGTGCCTCCGGTTTTAGAGAAAGCCACAATATCGGCATATCTTATGAATCCATTGGTGTCAATGCAATAAACCTTATCGAAATATTTTTTTCAAGGAACTTCATCAATTCTTCTTTGACCCTATGGTGCTGGCGTGTTATAAGGACAGAGTTGTTACCCAATGATGGCTTTGATACTCCTGCGGATATAGGTATAAATACCCTCCAATATCACAGGACGTATCTTTGTAAGGGGCGCAGTCTGGAGAGGGTAAGTAAGGCCCAGGAACAAGTATTGATTGACAACGTTGATCTTTTAATCTGGTTTGAGCTAGCATGAGCTCACTAATTAATCAAGATTAATTAACTTTGTCACCAGCTCTTCTCCAAATACTATCTCTCCCGAGAACGTACATCCCAGATATTTGATGGTGTCATCGGCTTTTGCCATTTGGATGACCTCAGTAATCTCAAGGGAGAGCTTTGCTGACCACAACTCTCCTTTGTCCATTATGATATCCACCCTTTTTTTTTGGATTTATTGCCAAACCAATCTCCATGAGCAGCCTCTGGACAGTATATATAATTCTTTCTACAGAACCCCTGTCGCACGCCATTACAGCCTGATCGTTGAACATGAACCCAGTGAGGACCACACTCTCTTGGTCTCTTCTTAGATCAAATCCAAATTTATTAGAAAACTCCTTATCACAAAGCAACAAGGGCCCTGCAAAACACTGATCTGGCTAGTCAGGTAGGTTCTTATATTAATACAACAATTAAAGTTATTCATTACAAAAATAAGTAGTAGAAGATAAATTAGTAAAATGTTGGCTGCTGTGTAGGAAATAAATTTTATTACATATAAACAGTTAAGGAAAAAAAAAACCATCCTATTTTCCAAATTTATCCAAAAACTCTCACTACCCTGTTATACTTGAAACTAAACCTGATGATCATGTTTGTTTTTGAGTAGAATTACGTTTTTGTTATCACAGGTTTTCATCGGAATAAACCGCACCATTAAAGGTTGATTTATACACTAAAAGTCACTGGATAAACCAGCATACCACAGGCACTACAGTAGCTAGTAGCTCCAGAGGAACAAATAATTTAATTTGGCTGGTAGATCAGTCAAGATTGTTAGCCTTCCTTTTAATAGTGAACCATTATTTGCATTATTTTAAAATCAAGAAAATTTTTGTAATACGCTATTTTCAATGCAAATATGTGTTTTGCAGTAAATAGGGATTTGAGGGCATTAGACTAATATGTATACATTAAGTGAGTTAGAATTCATTAGTACTTTAGTTTTGCATGTGAATTTGGTGTGAAAAAAACAATGAAGTCATTGGTGATGGATTGTTTCTATTGCAATAAATGGTTAAATACTAAAGGACCTCAGAATTCAGGATGTTGTAGGTTCCTTATATAGATATAAATTAGTAGACTTTCAATGTCTTTGAATCAATGACCTTTCTTTCAATGTTTACAAATAAATAGGAATATTCTGCTGCATCCCACATAAAGACTTGTTATTCAATAATGATAAATTCAATATATGTATCTAATCAATCTGATTATATTTAGATAACACTTTCAGTTGAACATAATTGATGTAAACAGTAACTAGAAAATCTTAACAATCTTCAGATTATTCTACACTACTGGTAATGAGGACATGGAAAAGAGACAGCCAACAGAAATTTCAGTCCCCATCTGCCAGCGACCTTCCAATCAAATTCACTTTGCATGCCTTCAACTAGTAACAAGTAAATCAGCCTTTAGAGCACGACAAATTCATAAAAATAGCTTTAGACTTTTTCAAAAGAGGTGATAGTGTTTGCTTTGATCCTATGCTATTCATGCACATTATTCAAATATTAGTTATGTTTTCTCCCTTAAATAATAAAATATTAATCTGGGGAAACATCGAATAATCATGAAATAAAAGAAAATGATTTTTTTAACTGTTATTCAAAATAAACAGTATCAGTAACTGTTCATTCAAATTAACAGTTTGCACATCTCCTTATCTGATACAACTAAAGTGAAATAACTATAACAATATCTAATATACTAACTTTTCTTGAAGAGTATCTAACTGTTCTTGGGTCCAATGCGATGAGGATTTTAGTGCAGCAGAAATTTGTGATGCAAGAAACTTAAAACAATGACGACGAGGAGCATTATGAGGAGGATTATCCCAAACTGGAGTTCCAGCTACAATTTCCCAAGCTATAGTAGCATATTCTATCACATACTCCCATTGCTGGCTGCTCACAAGAACTCTTCCTTCTTCTAACAGAACTTTCTAAAAAAAAAAAAAAATATATTTCAGGGATTAAAATATAATGTTTAATTTTAATATATTGATAATTTATTAATTGATTTAATTTATGGCTGATTTAATTTTTCTGAATATTTAATTCAACGAATATCTCCTACTTATCTGTAAAAACACAGAGATGAATCAGCCAGTTCTTTTAATATAATCCGAACCATCTTTAATTATTTTCAATAGATAATTTACAAGTTAGAATTTAAAAAGTTTTCATACTTCATAGTGAGCTAAATTCCATCAACTCAAAAGAGTTTGTACATGTTAAAATAAAATAAATACATTTGAAATACTATTACAATTTTAAATAATTGTTTATTCTATAGTAAATTTATAGATATTTTGAAATATATAGTGATTAAACATAAATTACTAATTTCATGCCATTTTTTGCACACTTTTTATTATGAAAGAAAAGTTCTTTTAAAGATGGTAAAAATTAATAGTTTACCTTAAAAGCCATAACATGAGTAGATGCTCTAGAGTATGCAGGCGAATCTGTTTTTGATGTTAGTCTTGATGTAGGAAGAGATTTAAAAATATTTTTCTTCAAATCATGAAGTTTGTCCATCACGAGTCTCATATCAGGTGCAGGCAGATTTTGTCTCACATCCTTAAAAAAAAGAAAAAAAAAGACCAGATTAAACCACTTGAGGAAGGTGATGGGTACAAACAAGATACTTCAAAATCAACAAAACAGCCAGTACAACAATTTTTGGAATCTCCATACAAAGTTGAAAATGACAACTATATAAAACTGACCTCTTCAATGCTGGGATGTCTGCTAACAATTCCCTGTATTATTTCTATCAGCTGCTCTTTTGGGAAAGCTCTAAGGGCGATATTTAGTGGCCCACAAAATGGGACAATAGGACGATCAGATCTCAGTCTTTTGTTACCAGGTGAGCCTTTTACACTAGGAGAAATATTCTGGAATTAATAATATTTAATTTAAAAAATCTTGTAAATAGTTTTATAAACTAAGGAATGTATTATTTTATTACATTAGCAGTATTATTTAAATTAAATATAACTAACTTTAAAAAAAGAAAACATTAATAGGTTTATATATGAAGATGGTCAGGGTTGCGGTCAAAACAGAAACAAAAATATTTTACAACTATTTATTTTCCGACGTTTTGCCCAACTTTGCAGGGCTTCATCAGGGCTGTTCAAAGCAATCGGTTGAACCAATTGAGCAATCTGTTCAACCAATTGTTTCTGTTTTGACCGCAACCCAGACCATCTTCTTATATATCAATTTTTATGGTCACCTATATATACATATATTAATAGGTTTACTTTACAATACTAAAAAAAAAAAAATAAGAGAGGAAAGGTTTTAAAAAAAAAAAAGTTATTGAAAATAGGATAACTCTATGAATTAAAAGGATATAGAAATATCTGGTATGCCCACTCATACAACTTTCCTGATCACTTTAGAAAGCCGAGTAAAATCCAATACAATGTTCGTTTTCTGTGTAGATTCTGACGCACATCTTTATCCATTGTTCAGATTTCTCTCCACATGTGAGGACTAAGCAAATTAGGGTTTTAAACAAAATAAGATGTGCTTTTCTAGTTACAATCCTACTAGACATAGCCTTAGACCAAAATAATAATGGTTCACTGACAATATCCTTCTCCTAGTCTCCGCTCAAATAATATTGCTGTTCAAAATGTGGATTCAGGGTAAGTGAATTCTAAAAGCTACTCGAAGAAGCATGGTCCAAACTCCACCTCTCTCCAAGACATCAAGCGTACAATTCTGCTACTATAGTCCAGCCTTGGTTGACCAACAGACCAAGTTTCCTTGCTACTTGTACTACGAAATGAAATGTCTCTAACTAACTGCTATGAGAGTTCAACTATGTTGATGACTGCATATGCTAGGATTTGTACAGAAGTATTTATGATGGTTCCTGTAGCCTGGATCACAGAATCTCTAATTCCCATAAAAATCATCCTTATCACTATTATGAAGCTTGAAGGAATATTGAACTGTCTCAATGCTCTGTAGAGACCCTCTCAATCAACAACAATGTAAGCCATCTTGAAATCCATAAACAAATTGTGTATTGTTATGCTGAATTCATGTTCCCTTTCCAATATGATCCTAAGGAAAAATATCTAGTTCCTTGCGCTTTTATCTATTCTGAATCTGCATTGGTAGGGTTAAATTCATTTTTCAGAGAATGAGAGCAAGCATTGAAAAAGGATGCTTGTAGTACACTAAATGGGCTGAGAATAGATTTTTAAATACCACCTTTTGATTAAGGAACATATTAACAATTTCTTCCATCCTTCCAGAATATCTTTCTTAACTCCAATATCAATGATGAGAATGCGGAGAGCCTATCCTAGTTCCTCACCATCAGACTTAAGAAGCCTCGCAAGTGTCTATTCCTGGTGCCTTGCGATTTCAAAGCTTCTCTCTTTATAGGACAGTGGGCATTACTTGTTAATAGTATTAGAGATCAGTGATTTTGTCAGATGAGTCCATGTGCCTCACTGAATGCATTTCTGGGAGAAAATTATGCTTTCAATGACAAGATAATAGAAGGTAATGAAATCAATTAACCGTTATTTTTGTCTGAATTAAAGTTCAACTGAGTAAATTAAATCTGATTTTACGATTTGCAGAGAAAATTTTTGAATATTCAATCATTTTCAACATAAAATAATGGTTTTTATTTTGAACAATGGCCCAAACATATGAGAAACTTAACTTTTAATTAACTTAATGCCTAAAAGTTCTTAAAATAATTAGACACCCCAAATAACAAGAACCTTCATACACAAACCAAACAACAAATTAGGCCTATTGTTGTAATAAATAACTTTACCCTTTTTTTTTCTGGAGATGGTGTATCTAAAGAATCATTGAGAAGAAGTCTTTTACGAGGTGTACTTCTTAGCACAATTGTACTAGGATATTTAACAGGAGTTCTCTCTTTGCTAGGACTCATTAAAGGAATCCTTGCATCCATATCTGGACTCCAAGTGACAGGAAGTCTTCGTCTACCACGCTGTGCAATCACCAATTCATCAGGAGATGGAGCTGGTGATACAAATGATGAAGGAATGTTAGGAGAACTCACATCAACTAACAGATTAGTCATTGGAGTTCCATTCATTCTCACTGTAATACAAATAACATTGGCATTATAAAAAAATAAAATAAAGTAAATATACATTCAAGTAATTAGAAATTGTTACTTAGTTGAGATATTTCTTAAGTCTGAAAAAGTCTTTACATTAAAAAAATTCACACGCCATTCTAGAAACATCTTGAAAGAAGTTTCCAAGTAAAAAAAAAACTATAGGCATCCTACTAAAAACTGGTTTATGTGATATATATCTACAATGACATGGATTTTTTATACTTTAAAGTATCCCAACATATATGACAAAATGTTATTTTTATTAGTATTGCCTTTAAAAATGGAGAAAATTAATATATTATGTTATTGGATAAACACAGGAATATAAAAGTGTTAAATAAATTTAAACAAATAAACTCCATTTATTTTCAATCCATCTACAAAACCGTATTCTGTGAAGTTTAATAATGAATAAATTCAACTATTGTCATAATGAAATTTAAACATACCATTAATTCGATTTTGTTCTCTACAGCAGGTTGTATCTTACAATAAGGTATAAGACGATAAAGTAATAAACAAACAAATTTAAGCTTCCTTTAATAGCATTATCCTATTCTTTCAACAATCTTTGCTTAGTTACAAAACAGATAAAACCAAAAACTCTTAATATCAATTGAAATTTAATACTGAGTTTCTAATATCAGCCTGATGACTCACCATTATGACGGTTATCAGAAACTGACAAAGCTCCCATTCTGGCAGGAATTTCTACCAATGCACTTCGTGTTGTCCTTCTAATTGGCTGCTCCGGAGGTGGAGTTTCCATATTTTCCCTTGACCTAACAAAAAATAATAGTGAAGAATGTTTAAATAATGACTGAGAATTCTGTTTAACAGTTTAACAACAAAATTACATATGAATGCAGTTAATATATTAGAAATTTATGTGCATGGAGATACAATTGCAACATAATTTAGATTATACTAAAATTGGTTCACTATTGTGTTTATGTTGTCAACAATGGCTTAATGAATGATTCTTTTATGGCACAATTTATTGACATATAACCCTCAAAACTGCGTTAATATTAAATTTATATAACCCATTAAGTAAATAGGTTCAAAATAATAAACCATCCAACAAGATGCTAATATAAGCTTGAATATGTTTAATTTCAACATCATTTTTGTAAAATATATTTAATTGGAAAATAAGTATAACAGATTTAAAGAAAAAATAACATACATTTTTTGGTTTGATTTAGCATTGATAAAAAAAGGAAAAATTATTATAACAGAACAAATATTTTAAGAAAAAAATTTGTTCCCTTTCTGCTTTTAAAACACAAATCTGTTTACAATTGAGAATATAATAATAGGACCAGTGATAGGTGAATCAATATATATTTTATTGTTCCAAATAGTCCAATAAGTATAATGGTGGAGATATTGTTGCCCTCAAATATAATCAAGAAGTTGGTTGGGAATAAAAAAATGAACAAAAGTAAGTTATGTTAAGTAGTACATATAATGTAGGGACAAAAATAAATTCTATTCTTTCCTAATATCATGTGTTCCTATTTTATCCCTGCCCTTATTATTTTCTTTTTATTTACTTCTTTATTAACAGATCGGCCTGAGTCCTTATGTGTGATGTTAACTTACAAGTGAAGAGTTTGGTAGTAAAACATCCTCAATTATAATTCCTACATGCTGTTTTACTCTTTAATATTTTGGCTTTATTTAACTTTGAGTGATAGTTATATCTTATCACTATTTTTTCATTATTTGAATTTTCATGATTCATATATAGAAATTGTAGTATATAAAATAATAATTTTCATTTCTCATACATCACGTAATAAATCTTTGAATAACTTCTTGAACCAAAATTAAAACAGATTAATACTTAAATAAAGAATGATAACCATTAATCAGAAAACAAAACATAAAATTCTCCCAACCATACAATTTTGACAAAAAAAAAAAAAATAAGATAAACAATAACCAACATTATTACAAGAAAAAAGAAATCACTCAGGCAGTGATAACTAAAATTTGTTCACTATTGTGTTTATGTTGTCAACAATGGCTAAATGAATGATAAAAATCACAATGTCTTCTCAATCATATTCAGATTCTTCTCTGACACAATTTATAGAGAGACAACCCTCAAAAGCATACAAAATGTCATAATCAAATAATGATTCCCCTGATAAAGAAAAGAAATTTTCTATTCTCTTTAGTTTGTTAGCTAGAATTGAATAATTTTTTTATCAGCTCCACAATCTAAAACTATGACCATTATAGCTAAATACTAATAAAATAATATTTAATTAAGGAAACAAAACAAAATGGAAACCATTAAGATATTAAAGTAAAGCACCAGTAAAATAATATAATCAGTGCTAAGATGATACAGATTATCATAAACATGTAAATATATTATAATAGGTAATAAACAATTCTAGCAAGATAATAGTAGAGGTATAGCACTAAAATAATTAACCTAAATATTATTAAAAAAAAACTAATATAAAAT
>NW_027105545.1:37855-53681 GCF_000696795.3 Halyomorpha halys
CAAAGACATACATATAAATAAATAAATATTTTGATCTATAAATTTTAAGTCACCATTAGAATATGAAAACATTTCTAGAGAAAATAGATAATCTTAAGTTATCAACCTTAATTATTAACTTAGCTTGAATAATAATTAAGTGATTACAAAACATGATGAACTATTGAAATACTAAATTATGGATCACTTTTAACTTAAATTTATGATAAAACAGGTTTCAGTACTATCAGACATTATTAAGAAAAGCTAGAAGAGCTAAGTTTAAATAAAGGGAATAGGTTTACTCCTAATGCCTAAAATAAGTACTTAAAAAGGTATAGAAAACTACATAAAAATTAAATGAAACATGCATAAACCTACATAGTTTCAGCCATTAAAGGTGCAAAGGAATGTTTTTCTAATACTAAACAGGTAACTATTGAAGCTTTAGCAACACTTTCATTGAACAACAGGCATAGTTTTATGGAACATATCCTATACCTTCACCTAAAGAAGCAAGCTGCTTATAATATGAAAATGAATGCTACAAATCCACGTATGTATTCCCGTTCTGGCGGGTCGGTACATTCCCGCGTTAATAGCATTAACTCAATTTTAAGCCTTAGCATAATACTTTAATTCCCCAAAAAAGTATTTCTAAACCTTCAATATAAGAAAAAGTTAGTTACCTCTCCAGCTGTTTATGAAGATATGATGAAATGAATTTTGCTTATCAGCAAAATTCCTCAAAGCATAAACTCAAAAAAACCCTAGAGAGCCAACGGGGGTGAGATTCCAGTTCTAGGAGCCTTTTAAAGCCAGCTGTTGATATCTGTAAACGAGGTTTTCGCGGGATAATGGGATCAAGGAATTTGATTGGTTGTTTCAGGCGGGGTTGGTACTGCCGTCATGATTTCTTCAGTCAGCTGATCTGTAATTTAGAGAAGCTACTGTCCTAATTGTAATAGTTTACTTTTACTAAAATATGTTTAGCTGACTGATGTTTACATAGATGTTATCGTTGTCATTTCTGTTGTATTAGCCGAAATCAAATGTAGGGATTGTAGTTAGTATAGCTTTTGGAATATATTCGCGTAAGTTCTATTGAGAATGTCTTTTTTGATTTTTGAAAATGCTAGATGTTTATTTTGTAATGTAAACTATTACTCTATTGAGTAAATTTATAAAATTCTACTATTTATTTTTTGTTAACATAATTTTTAAGTGCTCTTATTGGTTCTAAGATATAGTTTAAGAACCATTATATACAAGGTTTATAGTTATGGATTTTTCTATAATTTGGATCATCCATTTTCAGATAAAGTTTTAATTGTTAGTATTAATGTTATAACTTATTTATTGTATTCAAACTGATTATTTGTCTTACTTTTGCCCCCCGTTTATGACATAAGATTAACTGTTAGATAATGTCTGAAAGTGAACTTGGTGATTGAAGAATTTCTTTTTTGAATTTAATATTCGTGTTGTTTAGAGGGATGGATCATAAGTAAAACTTCATTATGTGATGGAGAGAGTGCTGAAGCCATTTCCATGTGGAAATGTGTGTCTGAGTATGGAACCTGATTCTTGTGAAGGAGAGTCCAACAAAATTCCAATTGGAGGAAGAAGGAGGACCAGATCAACAGGAAGTTTGCGTATGTAATTTTATACATATATTAGAGCTATTTAATTAAGTAAATCAGAAAACCCCTTAGTTAACAATATATTCATTTTAAAAATTGAGTTTTATAAATGATAATTTAATCTAGTATTTGTTTTAGTTGTTACAATAATATTTTAATTTTTGTTCTATATTTTCTTGATCTGATAGTAACAATATCACTGATTACTAGGAAGTAACTTATTGTTATTCAATATGCTGATATTAAAGTGCATCCTTTTTCTGACATTCCTTAAAAGTAATGTTTGTATTCTTAAGTTGTTAGTATGTTTTCTTTTCAATTTTCTTTGAAAATATCCATTGTTACCATTATTTTTCTATTTCGGATTCTTAATTACTGATTGTTGACTGAGCTGTAATTATATCTTCAATCTTTAACAATACTAATATAACAGCTTGTACTTTGTTGTAGCATAGGTTGGTTGGATTATAGCTGACAACATCCAGTCACCCCAGATTTAAATGAACCTTTGAATTATAACTTTTCAATAGAGATCCTGTTCCTTGGTCAATTTAATAAAATAAGTATGTGTAATTATTACACTTAAGAAATAAAGTAATGTATATAAAATAGAGTTGAAAATAAAACAAGCTTAACAATGTCTGTCAACATACTGTGTTGGCATTAGTGAATAATTTTAGCTTCAAATGTCAAAATCAAGACGAAGATAAGTTAATCATTGATTTAGAAAACATTCAAAATTATAAATATATCAGAAAATTATGTACTTAATTTATTAGAAAGAAATATTAATATTTAATAATATCTATTCTAGTATCGACTTAATTATTGATATTATTTTTTCGATTAAAAGGATTATTTATTCGAATATAATTTTTTTGTTAGCTCAAGTCTTCCATTGAAAATTGATACAACCCCAGAGTGGGAATATAGCTAAGATTCATTTTTTTGGGGCCGCCAATAAAAATAAATTTTGAACAATCCAGGACCAATCGAACCCCCAGACTTCAGAACCTAGCACTTTATAAATAATATAAATATTAGTATCAGTTTAAATATTTATTGGAAGATGTTGATTGACCGTGTGGAAAGATGAAAGGAATATGGTCCGGGTGCGGTCAAAAAAACTCAAATAGTAGAATACTATTTTAATGAGCCAACGTTTCGCCCCACGTTGCAGGGCTTCGTCAGGGCTAAAAAAGATACAAACACATAGTTACATAAGGAAAACAAAAACATAAGTGTAAAATAACAGGGGTATAAAATGTAAAAAAGTAAGATATAATAAGAAAAATTAAAAATGAGACAGAATGCATACCTATTTTGACGGCAGTCAAAACAAAAATGACCGTTGGTATTGGGAGGAGTGGGGACGACAGTTGTGCCACAATAACGAAAATAATTTGTGAAGATACTGTTCTATCATGTTTACTTCACAAATTATTTTCGTTATTGTGGCACAACTGCCGTCCCCACTCCTCCCAATACCAACAGTCATTTTTGTTTTGACTGCCGTCAAAATAGGTATGCATTCTGTCTCATCATTTGATTTGTATTCTTTTTTCTTTTTACATCTCTTTATTTGTATTTCCTTTAATATTTCTTTTCTTATCTATTTGTTACTATTACCCTTTACATTTACTATTTACTACCTTTAATTTTTCTTATTATATCTTACTTTTTTACATTTTATACCCCTGTTATTTTACACTTATGTTTTTGTTTTCCTTATGTAACTATGTGTTTGTATCTTTTTTAGCCCTGACGAAGCCCTGCAACGTGGGGCGAAACGTTGGCTCATTAAAATAGTATTCTACTATTTGAGTTTTTTTGACCGCACCCGGACCGTATTCCTTTCATTTAAATATTTATATTTGCTTAAAACAAAAATATCAGGGCCCGGTATAGTGAAATATTTTTTACTGCTATATCAGTTTACGATTTTGCTATGTTTGGAATTTCCGTTTCATTTTTTATCAATTTATTTTTTAATATTTGCATCCTTAGTTCAGAATGTGATCTTGAAGACAATTTGTGAACCACATTTCTACATCTGTACATCATGTCTCCATTTTTTATTTATGGACTTAGAATTGCCTTTCTTGCTTTAGTCTAATATTCTTTTCCTTTTCTGATCTGTCCTTTTCTCAGATTTCTTGATTCAACTTATTACATAATTGTGGTGTTCAATCTGTGGAATTTTGGTTCTTAATGATCTGCAAAGAATGCTTCAGCCAGCAGGACTTCATTTGTGTTGTGAAGGGCCAGTCAATAGTTGTACAATTTTTCTTTCCGATCCAAATTTTAACTCTGTGCTATTTATAATTGCTTATCAATAACCTTTTCTGCCTCTCAGCTTCTCCATTTGCTTGAGGCCATTATGGAGGAGTGAGCATAAATGTAATGTAATTTTTTGTTTTACAAAAAATCTCTATATATGGAACTTACAAATTGACTTCCGTTGTTAGATGCAATGCAAATGGGTATTCCATAGTAGGGAAACATCAGCTTTAACTTTTTCAATATTTTTCCAGTGATTATAGTTTTATAATCTCTGGTTCATAAAACCAGCTGTAGTAATCAATAACAACCTTTAAATATTCTCTATTTTGTTGAAGTCTTTTAAAATTAATTCCAATTTCTTGCTCTTCTTCTCACCAGCTCTGGAAGTGGTGCATATCCCCTGCATATTTTTACTGTTTGTCCTACTTCTGTAACCATATTTGACCACCATACTTTGAGCCCATGTGCTGTTTTCATCACCACCAATCCTGGGTTGTCCCTCATATGCTAGTGTCAATGCTCTACATATGTGAGGTCCGAGAAGTATATATTCTAGTGTATAAGTATATAATATTTGTTCTCCTCCTTGTCCGCCCGTAGCTCAGTGGTTAAGACAGTCTTACCAATTTGATGTCTATTTGCGGTGCTGGTTTGAATTTGCCCTGGGATGTTGACTTTTTTCATTAAGTGGCGATCCCACAAAATGAAAAACTTTGACCCCCAACCATGGTTAGGCAGCATAAGACTCCAATGCTAAATATATGCTAACTATGCAGTAGTGAAACTATCCCACAGCACAAACTAGAAGGCTCTCTGCATTTTCTTGCATCACAACGTTTGAAAGAATTTTCAGGTAAAAGTCAACTTTTTATTAACATTATTCTATTCTTTCATACTCAAATGACCCTTTCTATTTGAAATGTAATGTTCCTGTTTCTTAATACAATGCAGCATTGCAACTTCTTCCATAAATTATAAATTACTTTATAATAGATAATTATAAATCTGCTATCATTGTGTATTTCAGTTATAAGTTGTGGATTTGTTTTACTATTGCTGTAGATTTTTTGAGCATGGATGCTGCGTGTTTTTTTTATTGAGAACTGATTGTTTTTTGTTACTAAACCAAATCCTTAATCTGGAATTCTGAACATATGTAAAATTTTAAATTCTTAATCAATTTCAGTCAACGTAAGGATTGTACTCCTCATCTATTAACCCTATCACTTATTAAGCAAAATGGTTATATAAATCACTTCCTAAATTTCCTTATGTAAATCTGATGGGAAATTAGTAAAGTTAGTATCATTGATTATCTAATAACAACTGAAGAAATTTACAGTAGTAAATTAGGTATAAGAAATTACCGTTTTTTTATTGTAAGTTTTATTTTGAAATAAATCTTTTACATTTTATGGTAAAGAGTTGCTACTGATTTCCATGGGGTTGTGTTAGATTACCCATAATGCAACAAATGGGTCTGGACCCATTTACATGTTATACATTGTGTTATGGATACAAAAATGTTATACATTGTGTTATAAAAAAGTACTGTTATCTGTATTTAAAAAAAAAAAGAAGCTTGTAACAGTCTTGGAACTAGGCGATAGAAATGAAACTTCTGGAAATGAATTAATGTTTTAAAATTTTATTAATAATAATCATGCATTCCTTCTTATAGGTTAATGCAAAAAAATTTTAGTTCCAGAATAATAATAATAATAATTAGAATAGAACAGCCTTAGTCAATCCTAGTAGGTACTGTTGGAATTGTTCAGCTACTGTAAGCTCCTACTCATCTATTACAGTATAAAATTTGTTTCTGCTAGATTTGACCAGCATTGACCCACCACCACATCCATTTCATTTCGCGTCATGAAATCAATTTACTCCTGTATAATTTTTTTTTCTTGAGTTGTAGAACGTTGATTAAGAATTTCACTTCAAATAAGAAAAGTTGATAATTCTTTAGTATTTCATATGCACAGCAGTGTGTTGCTTAGTTTCAATATTTCTTTTATGTTTAAACATTTAAGAATATTGAATATAATGTAGTAATTTTGTAAAATACAAGATGTAGGTATGAACAAATATTTACAATACCTTATTTCTCTTTGAGGATTATGGACAAATATCAAATATACATGGTGATGAACAGGTGGGCAGATGAGGGAGAGTTAATTGTATTTTTTTAGTTTAATTTTGAAATATGTCTACTGTCATAAACTTTATTTTTAGCAGCTTATAATTGGAATAAGCAAAGTGGTGAATCCAGCAGTAGTGTTGGAGAGTGGGAATTATCAAGAGAAATCGGGATGTCTAGTCTTCATCAGGTTAGTTGAAATGTATACCATGTTCAGTCGGTTCCCTTTGTGATTAATTTTTTTTTTAATTATCTTTGTATTCCTTTTAATTTTAGAGTGATAGTGATGACATTAGTGGTATTCAAGGAAAGGGAAGTTTCTTTCACCTACATTCCAGGCCTAAGCTTTGTCTGTTCCCAAGTATAGAGTCTGACTCAGTTAATGAGAACTTTTCACCTGTTCGACCTACCACACGCAGGTGAACATTTAAATGTGTTAACTAGCGACTTCTTTCAGTATTCATCCCTGTCCTACAGTGATTAATGGTATTTATATAGTGTATTGTGAGTAATTGTAAAATATCATCATACAGAAAGGTTAGTACGTATATATGTATTGAACTTAAATGACAAATTCCATTTATGGATTCTTAATTCAGGCGACACTTACAAGTTATACTTTATTGAGGGTTCTTAATTTCTTCTTATAACCTAATATATTTATTTATTTTTATATACATTTTTTAATATGATTGCATATATAAGTTACTTTGATGATTTGATTTCATTAGTAATATTTTACTATATATGCTGAACAGCTTTCGTGATCTCTCATATAAATAGATTGTATTTACCTCTTGTTAATGAGTAAAGAAGGTTAAAATATATGTACTTTTGTAAGATTACAGCCTTCCAATTTTTGATTAAAAAGTAATCCATAAAATATATTTCATAGAAAGTAATTTCATTTTTAAAATTTATTTTCAAAGAGTATGACTTACATTTCCTTGGATGTCATTTTACCAATATCCTCTGCTCATATCTTGCTCTGCTTCCTATTTACTCAAATATTCTCTTGAGTAATCTTAATCAAAATCAAAGAATGTCTGTTGGTTTTAAAATTTGGATTGTAATTTGCTTTCTTATATTAAAGGTTTAAAAAAATATAAACAAATCAGAAAATGTTAGTAATAGAATGGAATGATATGTAAATAACCTATTTGATGATTATTAATAAGAAGAGGCTTGTGTTACTATTTGGTTAGAACCTGGTAACAGTATTGCAAATCTTAACTCTTACTTCCCAACCTTGTTTTTCAACTAATTTGGAAACCTAGTGATTCATACTTTTCCTCCTTATTTTCGATTTGTAAACAGATATATTTATAAATCCAATCTTTTATAATGATTGTATAGGTAGCAGTTGTTTGGATTAAAAAATTAAAATGTTTACTAGTGATTTTTTTTTTTTTTAATTCTTCCTTTAATTAGTATAGTATATAGCTGTTACCAATCCATTTTTTTCTGATATACAGTTTTCTCAGAAATGGAATAACTAGTCCTAAGTTTAAAACTTTCTTTTCAGTTTTTTTCACTTTTGAATAAATTCATTCCTTAAGAACTATTAATTTTATATATTGATAAATTATTATTTTTAACTAAATGAATAAATAGTAGTTATCAAGAAATAAGTGAAGTAGGCATTTTAGCTTTGTTGTCCCTCTTAATCCCCTCATTTACCTTACTAGTTCAGCCTTTAAATCGTCAATAGGTGGCAATGTGAACCTTCCAATATTACCAGTTCTGTCATTCTGCTCAGTTGTAGAGATGGAATATTCATAATTTTTAACAAATTAAAAAAAAAAATATTGAATTATAAGTTATGTTTATGGTTTTCTGAACTTTGTATATTTTCCATTAGGGTTTCTAAATCAAGTATTTACTTATTTATATCTTTGATTCTGGAATTCAAAGGTAAAACTATCTCCTAATGATAACACATTTATTATATTATATTAGTTTTATTTTCTACTATATATTTTTTGTTTCATTTAAGTTATTATAATCCTAGGTTAATTATAATTAAATATCATTGTTATGCATTTCCAATAAGTTAAAACAAAAAATTTGTTGGCCATCATTTTAATTACAATGACGCTTAATTTTCAACTCCTTTGTTGTTGACAGAATTGGTAATATCAATTTAATTAGTATTATTTTATTTAAGAATACTGGAGATATTAAAATTATTGACTTAAGCAATATTTATTTCAATGAACCGTGAACGAGAGATACAGAATTCCTATTTTTTCATCAGTGTGTGGTGAGTTAAGTTACAGAGCAAGAGTCGACAAGGCTGCAATTTTTTAGACACCTTATTTTATGATGTTTTATATATCAACCCCAATAAACATAACTCAAGGTGTAAAATTTTCCTACTGAATGGTTTGAGAGATCTTAGTAAATCTCAAGGGTTTTTTGCATGGTCAATTCAGGTGAGACTGTTGAATATTAAGGGTTATTCTTAGTTAAAATTGAGAAAAAATTGGATTTCTTTGGCAATAATCATGGTTCCCTCAGCTGCTTCTATGCCCATTTGCTGAACCCATCATTTAGTCGGTAGAAATCAGTTGTTTTCTTTCTTTCTTTCTTTTTTTTTTTTTTTTTTTAAGAGCAAAGTCAACTTTTAAATAATAAAAACCAGAGTTTAAAATTTTTTTTATTTGGAACTAGCTAGTGTTAAAAAAATTATTTAATTTAAAACCAAGTCATAGCCGTCTACAAAAATTGAAAATCAAATTTTGTCTGGTGAAACAATTATCTTCCTTACATCAATTTTGTAACTTACATAATATTTAGGAATTTGGGAAGCAATGAATATAAGATAATTAAAATTAAATAAAACTTTTATTAAATTCTACTAGTCATAATAATTTCTGTTATAAATTCAATGAGTTTGTAAATTGTGTGCCCTTAACCTTCATAGTCTTCCTAATATTAATTTTTGAGCTGTTTGAAATTGTTTCTAATCTAATCCTCATCACTGAATACGACATTGTCTGGTCTGTCATGGTCATTGTCAGGACCCTCCTTTAATATGTCAGAATATTTTTATCATTCTGTTTTATTTTTTATTATAATTGCAGTATCTTAAGGATTTTTGAAACTATAAACTTGTCAGTGATCTATGAGACAGAAAAACAAAGTGAACATCAATGAATGCCTTTAGAAAATCACTTCTTCAAATAAACAACTCATTTAATCGAGCTGAAGATACAAACAGCAAGCCTAATAGTTGCCACTAATATCATGTCCTGAAAAAAAAAAATACTAAGGCTTTCATCCAGTTAATCTCATCAGTTAATTATTAGGATTCAAACAATGTGAAACTGGAGTGTCAAAGCAGAGATTTAACTTCAGCTTTAATTAGCATGAATATTTGAGCAAGATGTAATATAAATGATTTGAAATATTGTTTAATTCACCCGCTAAACATATTTTAACTGACTTTTATTTTACCTCTTAATTTTGAAGTATCAATGTTTTTAGGCCAATTTGAAGGGTGATTGATGTGTAAGTATATGGTATATATTTAATACTATGATGATCTTTTTAAACAATACTTGTTAATGAGTTTAATAAATTGTTACAATGCATCAGTGATTTGAATATAAGTATTTTATTTAATTATGTTGAATGACTGGATAACTGTTTGGTTCAATTTTTGGAAATGGTGAAGATGTGAAATAATGATTTTTTTGTTTGTTTTTTTTTTGCCATTTCATTTTATTGCTTTACTAAGTTGTTGATGATTGTCGTTTAACACTTAATTTATGTTGTATTAACCAGCACCTCTCAGTGTTATGAATGAATGCTCCATTTTTCACTCAATGTAGCATGAGATTGTTTGAACACAGGCTTCATATATGTGCTCATTTTCTTTTGGGGTTGCTTTATTTATATTTTAAAATCATTTCAGTTTATAATTGTTTTTTAAATTTGTTTTCGAGAGTAGGGATAACAAATTTATCCGTATCAGTTTGTATTAATTGTTCCTAGTATCAAGTCTGATAAAATGGGTCAGATAAAAAAATTAAAATCATTATTATATTTAAAACTTATAAAAGCAATTTTATGTAGCATTATTCGTGGCAAAAATATCAAATCACATATTTAAAAAAATCTCTTACTGTATAAGATGATAATGAAGTTTTGTATTATAAAAATATTTGCCGAAGATAAATATTTGGAGATACTACAAATATAGTTGGTTAACTTTTTTGGAATACTCTTTTGTATTTTTTGACAGTTTAATAATTCTTAAGTGTCTACTAATATACCTTATTTAAATTGTATTTTGTGAATTTATATTCACATATTCATTGCTTTTTTATTGTTCTGTTTTGTTGAATTAGGTTCAAAATATTATTTTTATTGTTACTTCTGTTTCTTATAAATTGTGAACTAATGTGCCCCATTTTGTTATTATTTATTAACTTTTTCTATTCTAAATCATTCTGAACAGATAACAGAATATTACAAAAACCCAAGAACTTGGTTGATTGCTTTAAAATGTTATGATTTTTTAGCTTATCCAAATAGTAATTTTTTCCTAATTTAATAAAAAATATAAATTAAACCAATGATAAGCCATTTGAAATTCTTCCAACAAATCAACGTGCCACTTGTAAAGCTGGAATTATGCCTTCCTTCCTTCAGATGCCCTCTTTCCTCGCTCATCCTCATTACATGGCCTCAGAATTGCTCTTTCAAACCTATCTAACTGGTTAATGCTTTTATTGCTCAGGGTCCAAGTTTCTCCACCGTATGTGACGACTGGCCTTATCAACATTTTGTACAGGGTGAACTTGGTGGTACGGCTAACAAGTTTGCTTTTGATTAGCCTAACAATGAAGAAATAGGCTCTATTTCCGGTAGGAATTCTGCTTTTAACTTCTTCTTTTTCATCCTGGTTCTGATTCATAATAGAGCCAAGGTAAGACAAACTTCTTATCACTTCAAAATTATAGGGGCTAATTACAAGGCGACTCTGTCTCTGGTCCAGAGGTTTCTTACCCAACAGCATAGTCTTGGTTTTTCCACATTAATATGCAGGCCCATCCTTTTTGCTTCGAAAGCAGTCCTAATGCTCTGCAGGGATCTACCGATGATGACAACGTCGTCTGCATAGGCCAGAACTTGGGTCATCTTTTTGAATACTGTTCCTTCCTGATTTATTTCTGCTCTATTTAATAATGGATTTAAAATATATATTTTACGAAAAAAAAATTGAAGTTAAATCTACACTGAGGAAAAAAAATCCCACCTCCCATTATTTGTTTATAGTTTTCATCAACATAGTATTTGGTATCTTCACAGTATCATTACTGTGATTCACAGGATCACTAAAAAACTGAGGTTATTGAACAGGATTAAGAATGTAGTTTTAAAAAACGGTATTTAAAAGATAACATTTCAACTATTATTGTTTAATTTTTTTTTATTTAAACAGAGTTTATTTCTTCTAGTTTGTTTGTATGGTTTGGATGATATGTATTCCGTTATATGAAGCCTTCATTTTTGAAAAAAAAATTGATAAATTGGAGTATTTCTGTGTTTCTTTTGAAAGTTGATAGTTGTTTAATAAGAGTGATCTGGACCACATGATGATGGCGACTGAATAAACATCAGATTGAACCTTTTTCTATTTATTGGGAATGTACTGGAACTTTTTTGTATATTTTAAAAGGCTTTACTGAGCAGTTAGTGAGTGGTGTAATATATTTTTAAAAAATTCAATTTTTTCACTAAAAAAAATTGCTATGAATTTGATGAATTACAGCATTATTTTTGTATTCATTGTTGTTGTATAATAAACTGTTTCTGATACCCTTTTTAATAACTTCATTAAATTATATTGAATTTGATAGTTAAATCTAGTTGGGATTTTTGAGTGTTATCTCTTTCTTTATGATTTATAAACAGACTTTTTAAGAAGAAATATTACATTTTTTCCAAAATGACCAACATTATTGTATTTGCCCAAATATTGGGGAAAACCTCCCTATTTTTTCTTTTTTTTTTTAATATTCCTATTATATGTTCCTCTTTCCACTCTTTGAATTCAAGAAACTCAACCCCTATTATTCATACATTTTTTTGGAAATCTGTCACTCATATCTATCAATAAAACCACTTTTATAACTCCCTAATTTGTTCGCTATCTTCATAATAAATCTGCCATGTTTATTTATGCTTACTATAATTCAGTTTATTTTTACTTAACCCACAATTAATATTTGTTTCAAAATAGTCAAAAAAATGTACGTTAATCTACAAGACTGGTATTTTCAGGGGATTATATTTCCTTGTCTACAATTTATTTTTCATTCATAATTTGTTATTAATAGTTATTATCATATTTAAATGGGTTCTACAATAGATTTTAAAAATAAAGTTATTATAGTAAAACATTAATAAGTAAATTAATCATGAACATTAACTGACTTATTACTTCTATAGCTACATTTAGTTTAAATATAGAGTTTTGTCTAAAATATGAAGTGTAAAGAATAATTGATATTGTCTTAATCTAATTGCCATTGTGTTATAAATTTGCAGTGTTTTTCAGTTAGTTGTTTTGGCTGCCTTACCTATTTAATTATCATAAGTATTCTTGATATCTGACTTAAATTTTTTTTTTCCAATAATTTTATTCTATCTTCTGACTTGGTAATCCATTTGTGAACAACTTATCTTTGTTTGGTGGTACTCTTTTTATTCACTTTCATCTAAAACATCTCTTACTTGTTGGCTTTAATATCCATTTTCCAGCCTTCATACTTCTGAGGCTACAGGAATGATACTGGCTCTAACATTAAATGCTTAATGATTAGTGAAGTTTTTTTTTATATAAATAATTTACCGTATAATTTCAAATTTGAAGAAGATGGTCAGGGTTCCGGTCAAAAGGTTGCTTTTTGACATTAACCCTGACCATCTTCTTCATATATATATTTTTTTATATACTTTCTAAACTCCTTGTATTATTCAGAAACTCATTTTTGTTTGGTCTGAAACTCAAAACCATTTTAAAAGGAGTTCTGTTTCCCCTTAGAGATTGAACGGTTATCAGGTAAGGCACTGGACTCCTAGTTGCTGGGCCTAGGTTCGAGACCTGTGACAAATAATTTATTTACTCCGGAATATGAGATGTGGATTGATTATTCCTCGGAGTGATAATCCTAGGGCATACTCAGCTTCTGTTTGGTTGGGAGATAAACCTGACGTTTAAGTTTGGATTCTGACCCCATAAATGTTGATCAAAAAACAATACTTTCCTATTCGGTACTGAACCTTAGACCCAATATGGGTTTTAGTGGTCCATATTTCTTTATATATATATATATATATATTTTTTTTTTTTCTTTTCTTAAAATTCTTTTAAAAATAATGTTGTACACTGAAGTTTAATTTCAGTTTATTCTATACTTATAACTAACTGGATTATTTTTCACTGTTCTTCCTCAATGCCTTACTTCAGAATTTCTGCCTTAGCTCAAATCTTATAGTCAACCAAGTTTTATTGAAACAGTAAAAAGAATATTCATAAATAGCAGCTTGGCTTAAGATAGAACTATGTTAAATATAGGCTTTGTAATGTTTTGGATCCGATTAAAGATCTGGAAATATTTATGCTTTTGGGGCATATTCAATTTCTGCTACATGTTGCATCCTCATTAACCTTAACGTGTTAATAACAAAGATAAGAAAGGAAGGCTTTGAAAATATTGCTGTTTTTTTTTTTCTCTCTCTCTTTTGGTTTGCCTTTTTTATTTTGATGCTTTTAATTTTTTTTTTCTATCTAATGCAATAACTATTAGGTTTTTTATTTTATAAATTTCAAACAAGCCAATTCTGGTCATTTTATACTAAAGCTTTTTCAATTCTAAAATAACACAGCTTTCCTTCAATGTCTTTTTTTTTTTTCTCCTTAACCTTTGTTTTAATACATCCACAATGCCATTTAGTTCGCTTGCTTTTTAACTATTATGCATTTGAAAGGCCAGAGGTTTGATGATTGTGTGTTGTGTTGCATTGCCTGAAGGTCGAGGGGCTTATTCAAAGTGTTGCGCAGGAAGAGGAAGCTCAAGAGGATGGCTCTGGAGATGTCTGCTTCAACTTCTTCAAGGGGACCAGGGTATACTTCAGGGAAGAAGAAAAGGATTATCAGGCATGCTCCTAATTGTGAAAATAGGTACTTCAGTTTTAAATTTTATAATAAAAAACAATTAAAATTTGTAACAGTTGGTAACCGCAATCATAATGACTTGATATTTATAAGTTTCAAAACCAAATTACATAAAAGATATTGATTTCAAAATTTTTATTATTTGATCAACAGTCTTCAAGAAGAATTTTTGAAAAAGATTCATAAACTTTAACACTTTACTCTCAAAATGCAAGAAAAGAAAAACTTTCAATATATCTATTTTTTTTTTATTATCTGTGGTTTTCAAATAAGGACTAGATAAATTAACCTTAATGTCACTACAAAAATGTATTTAACACATAATTTATAAGCACAATTTACTGATTTTATTATTCTAATAATAAAGACGACTAATTTAGTTTTCCTCTAATGTACAACGTTTCCACCATATTCTTTTACAAAAAATTTACTTTATAATTATTAGAGATCACTCACTAATGTTCAGTATTTTCACTTTATTTTAATTTTGCCCATGATGCGACAAAATTTATCTTATTCAAAAATTACCTTCTGGTAGTGTTATTTGTGATTTCCAATGGATTCAATCAATTCTTGATTGCTTTTAAGTGATGATTACTTTTACTATTAGTCTGTATCAAAATCAACTTGAACAGTAGCAAATACTCTATTATTCACTTCTTTTTTTTTTTGAGTATATGAACCTCATTTGTCTCAGTGCTGGGAGAAGCTATAAATTTTCAACTAACAGAGCTATTGAACTTGGATGTACCATTGTTGCATCTGTTTGCCAAAACAAAATAGTCCCTGTATTTTTGAGATATTTGATTCTGTTTGCATTGGAATCTAAATTGGCAAATCTAATTTATGTATATGTGCTTAATTTGAATGGGGAAGGGATACTAGAATAGTTTTATAATGTTGTTTTTATATCTGGAATAGCTTAAGTAAAATAAATGTTACAAACTATAAATTGTATAAGAACAGTTAACATAAAAATGAGACCATTGTAGCCAAGCATGTTTAGGCATCACCTTAACCAAAAACTTGACCTTATCTAGTTTGAATAGATTGGTTAGCTATTGGTAACCTGAGAGAACTTAGACCTTCAGATAGGGAGGGACCTTGCCATTCTAATTTTGATTATTGCACCTGCATGTTTACTTAATTTGGTCTTTACTGAAAGTGAAACTGAATTCAACTAAAGTAAAAAAAATATTAGGAAAAAGTTTAAGTTGGGATATTATAGCTCATTCAGTAAAATTTTCTCAGATCGATTTGAAGAATATGACAAGTTTAGAAATTATAAAAATAAAACTCCTCTTCATTAGTTTTTTTTTTTTTCTAATTTCATCACAAATTGGTGAGCCAGAGTTTTGATCCTCACACGGTTGCATTTAGTTTATAAATTATTTATGAGAGATAGTTGACCGTGGATGATGAACGAGGAGGAGATGGTTGGGGGTGCGGTCAATGATAAACACAAATAAGTTAGATTAACCTTTTTTTAATGTGCCAACGTTTCGGCTAGAGTTTCTAGCCTTCTTCAGGGCTAAAAACAGAACAAGATAACAACCACAGTAAGTATAGAAAAATAAAAAAGAAAGT
>NW_027105545.1:54041-54986 GCF_000696795.3 Halyomorpha halys
AGGCAAAATATAAGTAAAGTATACCAAGAAATGAATAGGAAAAAAAAAAAAATTCTGAAAACATCAATAATAATATAGTGAACAAAACTTATAACACGGGTAAGGAAAATGGATAAAAGTGGAGAAAATAAGGGGTAAGAGTAAAATAAAGAAAAGGGAAAGAAAACAAAAAAAAGAAGAATAAAAATGAACCTGTTCACTGGAAAATCAAACGCCTAATGGATACTGCGCTAATGACGGCCAAACTCAGAATTAAAAAAGCCATTACAACAATGACTAAGTGTATTTTTATAAAGAAAACGATACGAGAGGGTGAAAATAAAAATGAAATTTAGAGGAAGAAAGCGTGTGAGAGGGTGATGACAAATGGTTATAGGAAGAGTTAAAAATATAAACGAATTACCGAATAACGAAGTACCGGAAGATGACAGGGTCATGGTTATTTAACAACAGTTAAAAAGAGGAAACGTAATATAAGTGGGGGACGACAAATGTGTAAGAAAAGGTTTAAAAGTGAAGTAATACGTTAAAAGGTGGACGGAAAAAAATAATATGAATTTATAAAAAAAAATTAAAATAAATGTGAAAATTACTTTTTTAATAAATGAACTATTTGTGAATATGTTAATGATAAGTTGTTCTTGTCGGTTTTTAAATTGATGGAAGAAGGTTCTAATTGGATATAGAGGCTTTCAGAGATGAGCCTTTTGTCATGGTTATGAACAGTAGCGAGTATAGACGTTTTTTCGAAATCGAAGGAATGGTTTAATGAAAGAGAATGTTCCGAAAGTTTAGAGGCAGAATGATTATGTGAGGAAACAGTAATTTTTCCATTGTAGTCTGGACGATCCATTATGACTGTCATGTTGCCTTTGTCTGCATTCATTTCATTCATTCATTCATTCATTTCTTGGTATACTTTACTTATATTTTGCCTCTTTATCA
>NW_027105545.1:55311-69879 GCF_000696795.3 Halyomorpha halys
ATACTTCTTTGCATTATATAACTTCATTTTCTTAATTATGTTATTTTACCCACTTTTTCAATTACCTATGTATACATTTTTCTATACTTACTGTGGTTGTTATCTTGTTCTGTTTTTAGCCCTGAAGAAGGCTAGAAACTCTAGCCGAAACGTTGGCACATTAAAAAAAGGTTAATCTAACTTATTTGTGTTTATCATTGACCACACCTCCAACCATCTTCTCCTCGTTCATAAATTATTTAATTTTACATTTTGATTGCTTCTTATCTATACCTTTCTTTAGTATTACTCATTTAGAGAAATATATTTTAGCCAATTATTGGGGTAAAAATACATCTAATACTTAATTTAATCCTAAATATACAGTTTTTCAATAATAGGATGGTATATGAAGCAGAATTGATTGAATAATAGATAAAAGAAATAATTTTTTGGCTCCTGAAAATTTTATCCAAATTCAGCATTACTAAAAATGTTTAAAAGCTTATATAAGGAGAAAATGGTTGGAGGCTGTGTTCAAAATATAACACAAATAAGTTGAAATAACTTATTTAATAGTGCCAACATTTCTGCTAGAATTTCCAGCCTTCATCAGGGCTAAGAACAAAATATCAACCAATGAATACAAAAGTTAAAAAAATATATACATAAACAGAATGACGTAAAGTAAATAGTTGTACCATATGAAAATAATAAAATTAAAGTAATGAAAGAAGTGTAAAATAAAATGAATATATAGGTAATTGAATAAGTAAGTAGAAATAACATAATTAAGAAAATACAAATTTGAAGTTATATAATGCAAAGGAATATGAATATTTTTGATTATTAATAATTAAAATTGGGAGAAAGAAAATATATGTAACTAATGAAATATGTAACAATAATATTATATAAAGAAACAAAATATGAAGTTAAGTTAGACAAAAGAAGTGTATAGTAAACAAAACGATAGTAATATATGGTGAACATAACTTATAACATGGGTAAGGAGAATAAAGAAAAGAATAGAGAAGGAGGGGGCAGGTAAAAGAAAGATAGGAAAAAATAGAATAAAACATAAAATGCACCTGTCCGAAGCGAATCTGGCAGCCAACTGAGCTCTGCACCGCCAACGGCCATTCGCAGAATTAAAAAATAAAAAGTAGATATTTTTATAAATATTAAAAAGAGGAAACCCTGTAAGAGGGTGATGACAAATGGTTTTAGAAAATATTTAAAAAATACGTTACAAGGATGATGAAGTTACCGGAAGATGACAATGCGTTATAAGTATGTTTGGATATTTAAAACTGTTAAAAAGAGGAAATGTATAAGAGTGACGACAAATGGTTAAGAAATAATTTATAAAAATATAAATAGAAAAGGTGAAACAATACGTTACAAAGTGGGCGAGAAAAAAAAAAATTACATTTTTTATAAATTAACTATTTGCAAATATTTTAACAATAAGTTGTGCTTGTCAATTTTGATATTGACGGAAGAAGGGAAGTGATGTGTACATAACGGTGCTTACAACACAACTTACTACTAGGAACTGCCTGGAGAATCACAGAAACAGACACACTATAAACAGTGCTTCTTTGTTTGTACATAATGAGTGTTCACATCGGCTGACTTGATCTCTTTTTGCAAAGACGTCACTTACTCACATGCATACAATTAATATATTAATTTTACAAAACAAAATAGAGACAAACAAAATAAAAGATACACATTTTTAATGTTGGTTTAACTCCAAATCTGTAGCTTCTCCTTTTAGTACATATGTTATTCTGAATTTTCAATTAACAATGTTTTTTTTATACCAGTTCGGCCTGGACCCTGTTACATAATAAAGTACAAACTAATACTATTAGTCTTGCGGATTTAACTTAATACAATTACACTGATTTGTACAATGGTAACCTGTACTTTAGTACTTTTTAACTCCTGTAATATCACTAATAGTCCTCCCTATTATGAAAAAAAAAAAAGTATTAGTATTATTACCACTCTAGTTTCTATACTTGTATTTTGAACCAATACTATTAGCTTCCATTATGAAACAGGGCCCTGGTGAGCCTTACATGGTTGATATAACTTATATTATATATATTTTTTTAACAGTTGATTATGAGGGGGTATAGTCATACAAATGACACCCCTAACTAAATAAAATGTTCTTATTAAAAGGGAAAAATATATAATAAAATAAATAGATAAGAATAATGGATCTTAATAAAAGAGGAAAGTAAAATTAATAACAAAAAATAATGACATAGGTACACTTAAATAAAACAAACAATTGTCTTCTAATAGTAAAAAGAAACAAGTTAATTTGAAAAAGGGAAGAGAGAAGAAAAGAGAAAAAAAAAAATAATAATAATGAATAAATAAAATGAATAATAATAATAAGTAAATAATAAGTAGTGTGACTATGAATTAATTTTATATTTATTAAAAAATTATAAAAGAATGTCCTGCAGCAGTCTGGGCTTTAGTCTTCGGGTTGAGGTTGGGTTTCCCAGGTTGTAGGTCACTGCTCCTTTAACTGTCGGCAACTGGGAGTGGAACTTCATGAACCGTTTTTTTATATAATCATCTATTGACTCCATTTGTAATTCGCAATGCAATTGGCTATTTCTTATGAACCAAGGAGCATTAACTGCGAATGTTTTGTTGAATTCTGTATAATTTTTCATGTATTCTTAATTCTGGTTTATTTTTCCTGTAGAGAACTTTTATTTTCTTTCTGATATATGATCTACACAACCCAAAGGATTTCTCTAGAGATACTGAAAAAAAGATAAAATATGGTGAAGAATATAAATATGCTCCGTGAAGAAAAAGTCAAAATAACTGATAGGACAATGTCGGAAAGAAGCTTAAAAACTACATAACATTTCTTGTTAGGGCTGTCCATAGCTCAGTGGTTAAGACACGGTCTTACAATTTGATGTCTATTGGCGGTGCCGGTTCGAATCTGGACTGAGGCATTGACTTTTTTCATTGAGTGGCAGTCCCACAAAATGGAAAACTTTGACCCACAACCATTAGTTACGCAGTATAGAACTCCAATGGGAGTCTTGGCTGAAAAAATATATATATATATTTCTTGTTTTTATCATTTATACTTAAATTCTGTTAAGCTTTTTTTTATTTTTATTTTTTTTTTTTTTTATCTTTATTTCTATTGAATAATAGCAAACAATTTTACTGAATTCCTGGCGAGCAAGGTAAATTTAATGCTTTTGAATCCTTCTTTTCTGGAACTTCTTCACTCCGGACACTGACCTCAATTTTATTCTCCATAAGCACTTTTCACTCCTCTATAATGGACACAAGTCATAAAGTATGATTGTGCAAAGCCACTATTTAAGACATTTTGTCGAAAAAGTTACATACAGCACTGAGAAACATTTAATCATTGTATGGCCATAGCATTAAGTATATTTTAAAACACTCTCTCAAAATTTGGGGTTATGTGCTTAAAGATAAGTGTCTATAATGTAAAATTTGAATAAAAAAATTCATCTGTGGGCTGCCCACAGATTTTCTGCAAGACTTCAGTGCCAATTTTCTTTTAATTTGGCACTATAGTCATAGTTCCAATTTTAATTTTCTCTTTTGAATGTTTATTATTATTATCGTTGGGCACTAACTATTCTTGATAATTTATATTCTCTAGTTTCCTTTTTATCAATCTATTGAATTTTGGATTGACAATATGATAAGGTTTTTAGATAGAATCTTTCCTTGAGTTTCCCCGCTATTGCACCCTTTTCAGACATTAAACCTTCCAGTCAGTCCTTTCTCATGCTCATGTGGATTGTGTTGATTATGTAATGAATAGTATAAACAATCTACTTGGTCAATTATTTTATTTTTTCTTATTATAGTTAAAACTAGAAGATTGTTCAAGAAATAAATGATAGTGGAAGAACTAGAAGATATATAGGATTGTCACTTTTTATCGGGCCAAGTGCTTATTTTATCTATTTATCCCTTCAATGTTATGAAAATAAATTTAAACAATCAGAATATTTGTTTACCATTCTAATGTTACATTTATATAATTGGAAACCCTGTATCAATTTGTGTCTTTTGCAACTAACTCTATGTTAATTCACACATTTCTTGTATAAATAAAATAAAATTACTTTTAATATTTTTCTTCAAGAAAAATAATTATAATTCAGCTATGATAATTAAAAGTAAAATATTTTCTTATTTAGGTATTGTAGTGGTGGAATCAACAGTGGGAAAAGAAAACGGAGTTCAAGGAGTATTACCGAGCCTCCAAGAACAGTCCTTGCACTCCACAGGCTCAGCCTAAGGGATGATTCCACTCACCCTCACAGTAGTTCTTCCCTCTCTAGTTCTGAAAGTGACACTGGAATATACACCAATGACGAAGGCCGTGAAGGTATGTTATTTTTTAAAAATTTTATTCCTAGAAAGCAATTTATTGTTTTACATATGTCAGTAATTACGTGATTAATCTTGTTTGCTATCATTTATTACATGGCTTTGATGGTAAATAAAATTGTAATAAATAAATAAAATAAAATAGTATGGAATTTCTCTTAACATAACTTTATTCAGATTAAATTTAAAAACATTTAATACTCTATTTGTTTCACTTTTAGACTTTAAATTACCCAAACATAGCTTTTGCCAGTCCCATGTATAATGAATAACTATACTATTTAAGTAAGCTTTCATGTTCTTGTAAATGGCTTTATATGTTATAGGTGATGACGAACAGAGTGATTGGGTAGGGGATGGTGCTTCTGGGGGTCGAGGAGTATGGGAAGATTCTGATCGTGGTGAACCAATGGAAGATGATCTTCCTCAGGGTTACCGTCTTTTAGCTGAAAATCTTGTAATTATTTCTTCAATTATAATATGGTTAATCATTTAGATTTAGATTTCTAGTTAGTAGTCATATTTGTCTTATCAGATTGGAAGAAGTCATGGGCGAGAAATTAGAGGGGGAAGACGAAGGGTTCGTAGCGATAGAGCCAGTTTTAGTGTTTTGACTTCAGCAAATGAGAAGCTTTCGAGGTTTCTTCAAGATCCTGAAAAATCACAGTTAAGGTTAGTTTTCTAATTGTTATGATTGCTTTTTTTACACAAAATTTATTTATTTTGATTTTTCCAGAATGATGACTACTGTTTATGGGATGAAATGAAATCGTCATCTAATGTGCTCATTGATTTAATTTTAAAATTAAGGACTCTCAGAAGGAGAGAGGATTCAAGCTAATGATAATTTAATTTGAAAAATTAAATAAGAATTTAATCTCCGAAAGTGTTTTATTGATGTCAAATAAATATGAGGCTTTGAGGTTTATTTATTTATTTATTTTTTGTTTTACTTTACCAATTTTGTTGAAATTCAAAAATCATAGAAATGTTCTTTATTCACAGGAACAGATAAAAGTTCCTTAAGATAATAGAAAATTAATTTGTATCCTATCTATAAATATATTCAAGTGTAGGACTGATGACCATACCTCTTGCCTTTATTGAGAATCATATTATAGTTTTCCTGGTTACAACATAATTCGATGTTTTTTTATTGTCTTACTTCATTAACTTGTTGACTGCCAGTTATGAGATAGTTCAAAATTTGTGATCCTACCTAGGAGGCCAACTATGACATATCTAGTAGTTTTTATATTATATAACTTGTAGTTTACATTCTAGGTAGGAACACAATTTACGAGTTATCTCATAGTTGGCAGTCAATGTGCTAAATTAAAATTGCCTAGCATACTAGAATAGATTTATCTTTTATCTTTGTTAATATCTCCGATTAAAATATTACATTTCTGTCTCAAAATGTTCAAATATTAACCTTAATTACAGAACAAATTTAACTGTACTTAACTTTGGTGGATTATCATGTAAAACAATGTAATTTTATAGGTACAATATTATCCCATAGAAACCATATGTTCAGTGAATTAGAAGAAGTTTAAACCCTCTTTGCTGTATACAATTATACAGCAGTGCAAGGACTGCCAATTTTATAATCTCCATAAAATACAATCTTATAAAGTTCCATAAGATATCATTTTGATAGATTGGGGAGGAGGGGAGTGATTTGGATAGATACAATTTCTTTTACAGTAGATAAAACATTTTATAGAATTTTTGAGGAGGGAAAAGGCCCATTAGTTGAATGAAATGTAAGGCTATCTCATGACACATACACTGAATGTCTGATGTTCTAGAAATGACTGCAATCAAGCAAACTGTTGCTCTATGAACTTGTCGTGCATTAGCTTACAAAGAAGCCCATGTGACTCTGAGTTGAACAGCATTTTTGTTCCCAGTTGATTTCTGGACTATCATCCTAATGTTGAATATCTGAATTCTCTTATTTCTCTTTCTGTGAAAGGAAGTAGCCTTGAATACAATACATTTGTCATGACTATATGAGCATCTGAAGGAAAAGGATAACACTTCGATGGTTTAAGAATTTTTAAAAAAAAGTTTTTTTATAAATGTGGGAGATTAATATTAATCTCTCCTTCCACCGAATCTGACTTTTTTTCATCAACCCATGTATCCAATATTTCGCCAAAAATAATTTTATGGAGTTTCTCACTTCCTTGCTGTAAAAACTCCTTCATGATTTTGTACTCACCAGAAGCTGTTTTTCAGAGTTACAGGATAGCCTTTTCAACATCTTCATACTTTGGAGAGGCAAATTCTTCTGACCTCTTTTGAACACTTATTCAATTGTTTCTGGATAGAACTTTTAGGATTATCATTAGCAAGTAGTTCATCCAGTTTAAATATATGTAAGGCTTGTCTCCATGTCCTTCAGTTTGAATTTGGCAATCCTACATGATATGGCTTACACTTTTCTTATTATATGCAATAGGGGAATGTAGGGGCTGCATTATGAATCCTATTTCCTTGGAAAATAGTACTGCTTACTACAGTATTCTTTAATATGACAAATTTAATTCGTTACCATTGATTCTTATTGGTCTCATGCAGCTATATTTTCCAGTGGTTGTAGTGAAGACTGTTTAGCAATTTTTGTGTTGTAATCTTGAAGAACGATCTTAATGACGCTCCTATGGCAGTTGTAGACATCATAGAAGATCTCATCAGGTCATATCCAATTTATGCATTTATGTGGAAGAAAAAGCAGTTTTAAATAAAGAAAAACTACTCTAACATTTTATTTTATATCTCCGGTTCTAATTTGTTTATGAAGGTCCAATTTGTACCATTTTGTGCGGTCAAGAGAGCCCTAGGACCTTTTTAAGTTTTGTGTAGATCATTTGTGTATTGTTGATTTATTGCAATTTTTTGGATTTAAAAAAAAGAATCATTCAGGCAAAAATTTTTATTTCTACTAAAATCTGTGTCCAAAGCTTTTTGGGGGTGCGAAAATTGAACATCAACTTTATTTCTCCATAAAAACATATTTTGTCCAACATCGTTAGGTTTCTCAGTCTGTTATTTTAATACCGTGCTATTATGGCATTGTGAGGTAATAATACACTAATTGATTGGTTTTCATGTGTAGGACAACAATAAAATAAACTCACTTGTATTAGATGAGTTTAAAAAGCACAAAATCCAAAAATCACTTTCTATATAAATAATAAGCCTAGGAGCTTCGAATAAAAATTTTTTATTTTCTTATTGAGTGGCGGTCCCACAAAATGAAAAACTTTGACCTCCAACCATGGTTAGGCAGTATAGGACTCCAATGGGAGTCTTGGCCAAAAAGAAATAAAAAAAAAAAAAACTAGTTGGCAGATTCATCAATTTTGACTATTAATCATACAAAGTTTTTATTAAAGCATTCAAAAATTGCAGCGAAATAATTGACTTTTTCTCCTCTTGTATAAGAAGGTGTTAATGCATTCTCGGACCGAAAAGATCAGATTGTTGTGAGCCTGAGAGAGGTATTATCTTCAGAGTTATTCCTTCAAAATTATTAGATAACATCGCTCATTTGCTAACTCAGCAGTAGGCCTTTTTTTTATCTGCCGTTGTATCGGCTATGATCTATAGGCCTACCTCCGAAGAATAATTATATTGAATGATGTCCCTGATGAATGACATAGACCATTATGTTTGTTTCTGTTGACTTGTTTATAATTTATTTGGTGATGGCAATTTATCTGCCTAAACTTTATAACATTACAGTTGGTACTTCTATATACTGGAGCATTTGATTTTTTTTTTTTCAAAAATCACAAAAATTGCAATTACATCACTAATCTACACAAAACTTAAAAAAGAGTCCTCTAAATTGTGTAAAATGGTACAAATTGGACCTTTGTAAACAAATTAGAACCGGAGTTACAAATTAAAAAGTTGGTGAAAGTTTTATTTATTTGAAACTGCTTTATAAAGGCATAAAATCTATAAGATACTAAAATAGATTGGAAGAGTGACAATTCAGCTTTCCAACAGTTATAGTTATGTTGGATTTGGATAAAATTTTAAAGATTTATGAAGTTATTTGGGTGAACACGGGACATTACAAGAACAAAAGTATATGATTTTTGACTTATTTGAACATTTATATTTAATGGTTTTAAGAGATGCTATGAATCTGATTTGATTATTCCTTACCTAAATTTTTTTTAGTATACTTTACAAGAAGCAAATTTTGGTTTTGTAATATTTTATACACTTAAACTCATTCAATACAATAATCAGTCTTTTATTCTTATTCTAAAAACATAAAACAAATTCATTGGTATTTAATAACCATTAAATACATGCAGAGCAAATGCAGTATGCGATACCATATTAAATTTCTAAGAATATGTGAAAATTTGTTTTTCTCGGTTCCTAGCATATGTATTTAGCAGCATTGGCAAGAACACTCAGAAACATGTAACTTTTCGACCAAATACCATCGAAAAAAAAGTTTCATTGAAATCAGTGATCCTATGTATATATTTATGCATCTTCGGGAATTGGTGGGTGTAAATTCAATGACTAAGTCTCATAGTCTAGCTCTCATCACTTAACTGGTTCCAAATATATGATATGGTTCCCGGTAACTATCTATAATATATGGTGTTAAACATTTTTCCAGTTCATCTACAAGTTGCTCCAGTGGCCTCAGTCTGTGTAATGTTAAAACATTCTCTTATCCAAATTTTAAGTTCTTTTAATGAATTCTAGGTTGTTCCCTTAAGCTCAGTCCGGCTTTGTACCTTTGAGGTTTCATTATAGTTCAGTTTAAGAGGAATATGTTATTAGCTTGCTGCCCACGAGTGAAATGGAAGGGTTGCCTCCTCAGACGTCTAAACTCTATTCCCCATCTTGAAACGGACAAAAACACTGAGGTATTTCCCATAGTACCTTACTCCGTTGGTGTGGGGATGAGTTTAGTATGTTGTAAATCTGTGAGTGTCAATGTGCTGTTCTCCCAGTCTGGCGAATCAGAAGCTTTCTGCTGTGCAATCAATGACTATACAATGAGGTCTTCACCTCTAAGCCGGGAGTGGCAAGAAATGGTATGTAAAAAAATATTTTAAAAGTATACCTTTCAAATTTGTTTAGTATAATTTTTCTTTTCAATTGGTTTATTATTTATTTCAAAATATTAGTTACTTAATGTCCTGGAACCATATTAATTAATCCTATTTAATTGAGAAGATTACACCTACAGATAAAAACAATACCATATTTGTTTTTATTTGAAATTATTAATGAAATATTAAAACAGAAAAAAGTTTTAAAGTAGTCTAAATTATTTAATCAAAAAGAAGGTGGTCCGGATTGCAGTCAAAAAAACAATATTTGAAAGTAATTTTAGCTATTTATTAAGAACTACATTTGGAACCTTTATTTTAGGTATTCATTATTTCAGCTACATAAAAAGGAGTGTCAAAGAGAGACAATAGGTGTAGTAGGATCCTCTATTCAATGAAAATTTTTCTGATGATCCTAGATTGAAAAACATTAGATTAGTGTCCAAGGGTACTTGCCAATGTTTCGTAGGAGCCAAGATAAAAATATTTTATACAATCTTTTATATTATAATTTTCTGCCTTTTGCTGATGTCCGGCATTTGCGTTAACATTCATTACTTCTCAGGATGCTATCTAAATATAATGGTACTACAACTGTGGTGAAGCTGGATTTCTGTTCTTCCAGCTAATATAATTTATTGTTTTATTTTATTTCTCCAGTTCTTATATAGGTAGATCTGCTTTTTGTCAATTCATGTAGTTTATAGGGACCTGAACGACTTTAAAGTATGGACTCAGCTGGATACCACAGTTTAAGTTTAAATATTTGGTTTAACATAAGTACTCACTATGGTATTCATTATAAAAAATATTATTCTAGGGTGTATAATAATTAAACATATTAAAAAGTGATCTATATTTTTTATTCATCTACGAACCTCTATAATTTTAAATATATTTGAGCATTCCCTCATCTCCGAGACTACAAATTATGGTTTGTATAAAAACAAAATGACCATTTGTTATATTTCTAAAAAAAAAGTGTTAAAATATTTATAGTTTAGGGGGGAATTGGGATAGTTTAATAAGATAATTTTTTTAATTAGACCGTTTTGCTACTTTGTTTATTGTTTATACATATCCTTTAAAAATAATCCTAAATAATTGTTTATTTTACAGATTACATCCTATGCGTGAACAAGAAAGGCACCAGCTGGGCCATCTTGCAGATTTATATTCTCTCGATATGCAACTTTCTGAGCACAATAAAGGGCTTACTTGTCCTATTTTGACCAAAACCAGGTATTTATTTTCTGACTTCCAGAAATTTGTCACCTAAGAGGTTTTTATCCTTTTTAACTATTTCAGTATTTTATTGGTTTAAGAATTAACAGAATACTATCTACTTAATTCATGTAAATATTTATATATTTTAAATACGTTTGATTGGAGATTACGTAATTGTATTGATTTTTATTTATAAAATACAAATATTACAATAGTCAACATAATCACATTATGTTATGTCATTTAGAAGTTCACCATTTTTCTAGTAAATTACATCATCCACCATGATTCTTATTATCTAAAAGTTTTTGGTTTTCTATAATAGTATACTGGTCATTTCACTTCACTGCTGAACTACTTATATGAGGCTTAAGAGGTGTTCAATCTAAATTTATCATTAATAATATATTTGTTACCGTGAAAGACTGAAATTGGAGAATGTCAACTTTCACCGGTGAATGTCAACACATATCAATTATGTTAGAAAGATCGAATATTTTATTACATTCGGACCCTCACCTGTAGATGTCGACAATCACAGATATGCTCTGGTGGAGGTCCAAAAGAGAGGAGCTGACATAGAGGCGACAGACTTTCTTCCACCCGATCTTTGTTCTGCTGGGAGTCAGTCAGCTTTGATGATGTGAACAACATTTCTTAATTTTAATTTTTTCCGATACCCTAATTTATACTGTATAGATACTGCAGTAAATGGCGATCTTTTTCTTGATAAGTTAAATGCATTAATTGAGGATAAACGAGAAAATAATTGTTTTTGTTTTTCTCAAGAAAAGTACTTTAAAATACTTTCTGAAGTGGTTTCTACTAAAACTAAGAGCAACACACCTTTGGATTACAGACGATTAAAACATTTTGTCTCTATAGTTTGAATTTGTGGGTATCTGTCACTTTAGTCAATGAACCTTTGAAGGTGTTGTATCAGTTTCCCACCATGTTCTTGAGAAAGTGCTGAACCTTATCTATCTTTCACCTCATTTTTTTTAATTTAGGGAACAGGTGTGTGATAATGTTTCACGTTTATTGTGATCCCATTAGACATAGGTAACTAGCAATAATCATAAACACCTTTCAATCATAAACACTGTTGGCATAATTTCACTATTAAACCATTTTTCTTTGTTTTTTTCTCTGATTTGACAGACACCCAATAGACACTCATATGTCTATTAAGAAATTAATAAACATGACATATTATCATATACCCTCCCTACAGTCTTCCACACACATATTATCATATACACACATATATTATCATGACATATTATCATATACAGTCCCTACAGTTTTCCAAATGGGAAGAACACTTAGCCGAAACGCAATTCAGCACAGACTTTGAGGTTCAACATTTTCTCAAAGAAATAGTGGGAAACAGATATCACATGTGTATAGAAAAATTGTGACAGGATCTTCTAAAATGCATCAATCAGAGCTACTTTGATTTTTGAATTGAGTAAAAACTTAAACTAATGTTAAACATTTAAAATTATGTAAATATTATAAAAAATAAATGAAATTTTGTATTTAAAAAAAAAAATAGACCTTTTGGGATTACCCTTGTAAACAAATTTGTCTAAAATCCTGAACACAGTAGTTTTGCTGAATTATTTTTATTATGAATCGGAATATAAGATTCTAAACAATTATTTTTAATAAAACAAAAATATATTTTATTAAAATTATATATTCTTGCCATTTGGTTAGATTGGTGGTTTTGGACAACCTATCTATTTTTGGAATCTTTGATATACCCATGATGTGAAATAATTATACTCTGTTTCAGTAATACAGTTCGTGGGCTTCCTGTGGCTATGACCAGGTTCAGCTGTTTAGGCGAAATTAAGAGAAGGAGAAGGACTCCACCTAGTATACATCCTCTTTCAACAGGTTATGTCAAGCATCAAAATTAATTAGTTGAAATGCTACTTGTATTACTTCTCTATTTTTTCTTTTTTGAATTATCATATTTTTTAAATGACTAATATTGTGTGCTAGATGTGGAAATGGGTGATACAGCAGATACAACAGACGGTGTTAGAGCTTTAAGTAGCCAGGATTCGAGTCTAGCCGAACCTCAAGGTCATAAGTCTAGCTAGAATGGGGTAAATAAGTAAGTATAGTTCTGATGATATATTAATACCCATCAATAATTGGGATTATATAAATCCATGTTTAGGAAATTAAAAGAATTTCCTCTTTCACCATTACGGTCATACTTTGAATTATATTTTTCAGGAAACTGACCATAGATTGAAGTTGGCTGAATAGGTTGTGATGTAGTTTTGTATAAATCATTGCGATGAATCTTATCTGGAATTGTTGCCTATTAATATTTTGTACCTATATTGTTTCTATTATTGTATTTATTTGAAAAGAAAAAGACTTTGTAATTGTATGTATAACCAGTATCCCATGAAGTGCTTTCATTATTCATACCTATTTAGCAATATTCGCTAATTTTAAAAAATGTATATAAAACTTAAGAATTCCACAATTTAAAAACTGCTCTTTAATCTTTTTCACATTCCAGTCAATCTAGGTGTTATAGATTTCTTCTACCCAGCATTAAAAAAAAGTTCTGAATTTATTTAGTATAATTTTTCTTTTAGAATATTGATAAAAGATGCTTTGACAACATTTTCTGGCATATTGCTTATTTAATGAGTCACTGTTCAATTTAATTTAAAATAATGAACTAAATTCTAAAATAAAACTAAATGAACAATATTCTTAGATTTAGTAAGTATAAGCAAACTATTAGAAATAATAACCTTGTTTCCCTAAAATATATTTACCTTTTATTGCCTTACAATGACAATGTGATACTATGGGAGAATTCATTTCATGAACATTGTTCCAATGTTCTGTTTACGTTTTTTGTTTTCTGTAATCTAGCTAGATCCCACAGCCTGATTCTCTATATATTGAACTTAAATTAAAGGCTCCTTGAAAATAAATTTGTTATATAATAATTTCCAAATATTTAAATATCTAGTAGTAAGTTAGTAACAAAAGTGAATATCAAAACAGTTATTGATTTCAGGTTTGAAAAAATGTTTTGGAGATCAAAGATTAGCAATCAAATAATCAGAAACATATCTATGCACAATTTTATTTTTAAAATTATGGTCAATATATAGAGGCTTACACTGTATTTAGCTAGAATAAAATAATATTTATTTTCAGTTTGTTTTGTAATTTAAAGAAGTTTATTATTGTATTGATAAGAAGCATTATCAAAAGATGAAGAAGAAAAGTTTTTACTTTTTTAAATTATAACCATAATCTTTTATGACTTTCATCCTGGCCTGACTATATTAGTTCTAAGAGTAGTTGATTGTTTTCAAAAGTGGTATTTGTCTATTTCTAGATAATGAAAAGATTGTGAAGAAAATAACTTTTAAAAGTTGGTAAATATTAACCCTTTTAGTACTGAACATTTTTAATTGGTTCATTTTTACTTCATCCAATATTTATTTGAAATGAACTTGTTCAATATATATTAATAATAATATTAATTAGTTATTGTACAATATTTAATAACTAATTAAATCAATATACCAACGTGAGACATAGTATATATACATTAACTCATTTACCGATAGTTATTGCCCTTTGATATATATATTGTAATAATTTTAAAAAATATAAAATAAAATAAAAAAGAATCTGAATAGTTTTTTAACTTTATTTCAAATATGAAAGAAATAACTTGGGTTCAAATTTAAGAACACTAATATCAAATGGATAATAGAATTATATTTAAACTTTTATAATATAAAAAGACTCTTAATTTTATTATATAAAAAGA
>NW_027105545.1:70589-94932 GCF_000696795.3 Halyomorpha halys
TTCTTTTATGTTTCTTATTTTATTTATACTATACAATAACTTGGTTTGTAAAATTGAATTATTTTGTAATTTTTTTCATTAAATTTGAAATTTGTCAAATCGATGGGTTTCATAAATCTGATATTAAACTTATCTAATTTTTCTTATTGAACAGCCTCAATTTTATTACTTTATTTATTTTTTTTAATTCACTGTTTGGCTTAGTCCGTGAGTTAAAATGAATATTTTTTGAACCCTTAAACAAAATGATTCTAGTTAACCAGGAATTGAACTCAGATATTTTTCTTTATTCTGTTCAGATTATGGAAAAAAAATAGTTATCATGTCACCTTGATAAATGTAATTAAATAATACATAAACTCACGTTGCTTAATTTTTAACCTCAAACTTTCATATTACTTTTTCTAATAACTATTCAAGATTTCTAAAATAAATTATACATGTATATGTAATACATATAGTTCAATATGTAGATTTAGCTGTAATAAAATTTAAAATATCACTTTCGAAAACCAGAAATTCAACTTGCTCATATTTAAAAATATTTATTATTAAATTAGTACTAATTGCTATTAGATTAAGGAAAATTTTAAAAATGATTGTATGTTTGGTTGGGTTAAAACTTCTTTTCTTCATCATTTGAATTTAAATGTATATTAAAAGTTTACTGCCATTTTTTAGTTTTTAATAAGTTATTTATGATATTTTATAACTAAATAATTTATTTATTTACTGTTAAATATTTTGCTTCATTATATTGTGGTTCTAACCATTCCCTTGCTCATAGAAAGAAAAACATGTGCTATGTCTCAATAAAATATATTGTACAAATTAACTTAAGATTTTAGGTACAAAAAAAATCATAATTTAATGCTTTTTGTGAATAAACTGTTTACAGTTAGTTTTATTTTCTTGAACATTTTATGACCATATAATATTTATATCTGCATCCTTACACTTCAATTATAATAATTGTTCTACTAGTAAAACAGTATCTTCTCCTGTTGCAATGTTAAACAGTATTAGTAGAAATGTTCTGTAAAATTGAAAACCTTAAAATCATAGATTTTTTGCTGGTGTTTATTTGGTACACAATTTACTTTGATCATTTCAGCAATATAATGAGGCCTGAAAAATGCCATAACTTTCCCTGTTGGTTCACACATTGTTAATGGAGATGGACCACTAGAGAGATTAGGAATGTAATGAAATAACATTATAATATTCCTTGGTAACTATTGTAGATGATTTACAGTAGTGTAATTGTTTAAAAAAAAAAGATTTAAGAATAGAGTTGTTGACAAATAGAAAATTTGATCATCAGAAATAATTACTATTGTATAACAAGGTAAGTTCACTAATTTAATTTTCTCGAAAAGCAAAAATTGTAATTATCTAGTTGTAGTATTCACTTCACGGTATTGTGTACTATAACTCGATGTTGAGTCCTAATCTCTTCCACCCATAATTGTTTCCTTATGAGGCTACCATTCAGTTCCTCACACCCAACATGAACATCATGTCACACCTTCATTCAATCAGATGTCTTCCTCTGTATCTTGATCAATTAATTGTCTATATTATTATTTCCTTTGACAGATTACTCTCAGCCATTTGAATAAGATGCCCATCCTAATTACTGGCCTCAAGTACCTCAATTAGTTCCTAGAATGAACCTCAGAGCTCCTGTTTTGTTCAATGTCTTCATACCAGGTCATTCTTCTAGCTCCTAAGATTTTATACAGAATCTCAGAAACCATCATATTTCCGAGCCATGAAGAGAATTGTCTAAATCATAAAAGAATTTTAGTGTCTTTCAACAAAGCACAGCTCTTAAATATGAAAAGACTGAAATGATAAAAACAAGTTTGTACATAAGTCTTTTTTTTTTTTTTATATATTTTCTTATGATGAACCAAGATAGACAAACCTCGGGTACTTTTTCAAAGGCATCTTCCAACATTAATTTCTAAATCAGACATGGGGATTTTTTTTTTTATGATAATCTAATAGGTCCATGGTACATTTACATTACATTTTTCTTGTTCCATCAGCTAATTTTGAGAATCCATCAGAGACCGAGGAAGGAGTATCCAGAATTGTCATCAGTAAAAGTAAAAAGTTTTACTATTCGGCTAAATAATGTTCATCCATTCAAAGTCTATAATCTCTAATAGCTTTTTTAAGAGCAAGAACTAAATCAAAGATGACATAGACCAGTCGTCTCCTTGCTTTCCCTATAATAAATTATTCAGGGTTGTCTGCACCATGCATCTCACCTTATCATGGAAAGTCTTATGATAAGATTATCAGAGAATTTGAGTTATCTCATAAGAATATTATCATAGGCTACTTTGAAATAAACAAAGATGTGATGTATTTTAAGCTTTTATTTTTCATATCCTTTCTGGATACCAAATTGGTGTATGTATTTATTAAATTAGTGTATACTCTGTACCAATGTACTAGGTATACACCTAACCACTTTTCTGCAATTGGGAGATGTTAGATAACAATTTGTGTGGACAACAGTAAGGATATGCCTCTGTAATTTTCACAGAATATTCACTGTTCATGGACTTACTCCAACCTTCTTTTATTACATCAAAATTCAAATAACTATATTCTGCATTAATTTTTTTAATTCACTATCTCTATGTCTAAGTAGTTCTGCAAGCTATTCGTTAGCAATTCACACCTTATTATTTTTCATCCTTCCTACTGAATCCAATATCTCCTCTTCATCTGATGGTTCCAAATGTTGATCATTCATATGGGTACTCTGCCAATTTCCTCCAGAAAATCTTTATCAAGAACCTGAAAGACCTGTCTCTTCCATTCTGAGTGTTATCCTTTAACACCCTTCATAACGGTCAGGCAAAACTTCTTAACTTGCAATGCTGGTGGTACACTTCACATCCCAGTGAACCACGCTGGCTAGACCCACAGGTCAGCATCCGGATATATGTATGCCATTAGTAACAAATGGATTAAAGATGTATAATTATCGGTGGTTAAAGTTTGGCTTTTTCGGAAAAGGATAAGTATTACTCATATCTGAAAATGATTATGGCAAAAGCCTTACTTACATACCTCCCTCACTCAACTGAACCCCATCTAAACTCCAACCTACATGGTTTCAGACTTAAATATCATCCTCTCATCTATTTTTCAGTCTACTCCTCAGACATTTACCCATCAATTTAGAGCTGATTACCATTTTAATAATTTTTTCCCTATCCATCAATGCTGCCTTTCACTTCAATTATATATACCAACTATAGATCATATAATTTGGTGTTATGTTGCCATTTATAAACTCAAGTTGCCTCGATTTTATTTGAGTCAAATATTCTATGGAATACTTATTTTCAAAACCCTTCAGATTACTCTGTAAGAAAAGAATTTTTCGCATACTGAATATTTTTATATTATCGAATTTAAAACTTATTTGGCCTACAATAATATCTATATCATAATTTTTTTAAAAAAGTACTGCCATCAAATTATAACTGAATCATGAGGTTTAACAATATTTTTCCCATTGCATAGATACATAAATAATATTATACTTTATGATTCAATGATAATCATTGATAAATCAAAATAAGATTCAAATATTACTTGGTCGGGCTTGTACAATTTGAAAAATTTCTTATTTTGAAACCAAATCTATATTTTTATTTACATATAACAACTAAAATTAAATAGATCACACAAAACGTGATGCTATTGCTAGAATCTTTGTGTAATCAACTCCTTTGGCAAATGTTTTTTCTTTGAGTATTGTCCTAAGCATCACAGGTATTGGCACATGTATTCTATTTCCGAGAGGGGTACCTGCATCATCAATCAGCACTATATTGTTGGTGTCAAATTTAGGCACTCGTTGAGGTTGATGCTTTTTAACTCCAACAAGAATACCTTTCTTCTTTTCCCCCAGTATTGCAACTAACACTTTATCACCTGTTAACATATAAAAGAATAACCCTATTAAATTTGTAACAATATCATCAGTAAAGACTCAAACAAAATAAACTAATACACATAGTGTAAATATTTTTAATATGCTTTCAAACCATAACAGTTTCAAAGAATAGCTTTTAACTCCATACACTCCCTTATCAAATATATGCAATACTAATCAATGCAGGTGCCCAAAGGGGAGTATAACCAACTTTAGATACATGGAATGAATATGTACTTCATTCTGGTTAAAATGTGCTGGTTTTCTGTAAGATAATTATCCTTCTTACCTTTGATGGGGATGGTCAATAAAAACCATACTTTGTACACATACAAATCAACCAGAGCTCATATTGTTGACTAGATAATATCAGAGAGTTACTGAAAAAATAAGAGGCCTATCGGTTTACAAGATAATAGAAATTTTCCTCAAGAACTTCAGTACCTATAACTAATGCTAAAGGATAATGCTAGGAATTTACCCAAATAATCCAAATTTTGTCTCAAATAACGCAACACCTACTTGTATGACAATTTGGCACATAGTAAAAATATAAAATGAACTAAAACATACGAGAAAGAAGAAATATATGACACTAATAGTCTTGAAAATAAAATAATTTAAATGCAAATAATTCATATTTTCAAACTTAGGTGTATTATTACAAGATTGTTTTAGCTCACCTATAGTACCTACTCCCTTTTTATTATATACATGAATACACTTTGGTGGTTTTCCTTCAGCCATAGCCTTCCTTCCTATTTCACTATTATCCACAACTCTTAATCTAGACATTTTAATTATGTGGCAACATTCCTTAGATGTGTGAAAGGATCTCAGCAATATGTTTGAAAAAGTCATATTAATTGTATGAAGCAGTAAAACTGCACCATAAATAAATAAGTGAAACCTACATTAGGGTTATAAAACCGATATCGATATGTGTTACACCATAGCAGTTGTTATGACATCGATAGTTTTGTCCAAAGAAACCTGCATAGAACAATGAAACACCTATGCATGAGCCAAATGGTCATTAAGACGATGAAAATATTATGATGTAGATTAAAATTTACTATATCTGAACTGTAATAGTTATATTACCTGACCTGATATCTGAAATTAAGGAGTGGGCAGTCCTACAAACACTCATTTGGAATAGTTGTTTTATTGTAGTAACAGGTAGGAAAAAATTCTCAAAATTCGATTTCCTCACAACCAGGGAGTGTCTCAGCATTAACTATTACATATTTCAACGCTCCTACCAACGACGTGGTGAGACAGAAAAAGTTGGTGATGGATTTCTTGCAAGAATACTCAGTAATTCTAAGTACTTTAAAGGAAATTAATTTATCTTCATCATTTAGATTTTACATCAGATTATATGTCTTTCTCATATTTCCAACATTACAACCCAGAAACGTTTGAAAACTCAATTTAACCTTGGGAAATAGTTTAAATCCTAAGTTTACAACTAACTTACATTCATCAGGAGTTATAACCATTATTTCAAAGCCAGAACACATTACACTGTCACATTGCAAACCATGAGCTGTTTAGTTAAAAATCCTCACAATCCTGGAGTTTGTAGGTTTATAGTGATCCAGGGTTGTGATGAAAGCCAACTCTGCATTTGTTCTATTGCAGACTCAAACTGATCCTCATATGCAGGTATGGCTGTTCCTCAATTGTCCCATATTGTGGAGGATAATATAAGTAATGGAATTATCAAAAACATACTTATTCAACTCAATTTTCAGTTGAATTATTTTCAGCTTTCTTAAAGTACAAACATTTTTGTAGCTTAGAACATTTAGTAAAATACTTTTACTATCATTCTTTATTATTATATTTTAAGTAACTTCATAGTGTTATTAATTATAATAATATTTTGTGTTTTTCTGGAATAAAGTATGTAGTTTGAGTTATACGCAGCAACAAGAAAAGAACAAAAAATCCCAGTCATTCAAATCAATTTAAGTATAGTACTTACCTTTGTTGCAAATAGTAAATTAATGCCATGTTTAATTATTAAGTTGTAATTAGTATTTACTTAGTATTATTATTTAATTCAATTGTATTTATTTTTATTTGAATTTTTTTGTTACAATGGATTTTCCTTTATTTCGTAACAGCTGTGGACTTGACCTCATAACCCTGGAACCACAATTTGTTTTTTAATTTATGTACTGTATAAACTAGTAATTTTCATGACGGCCTATTTAAAAAAAAATCACTAAAAAGTAAGAAACAAAATGCAATCAAAAAAACCAAGAAATCAATGAAGAAGAAAATATAGCAATTGCAGAGAATGACCCATAAACAAACTATAAATTTATTCAAGAACATTATGGGGTTTCTTAAGTATCATGATGGCTTAATTCATCTGCGCTCTCTTTTAAAGGTCAGTCGACTCATATTAATTCTACTGTCAAAATTAGTTTTGATGACTACTAGTAAAATAAAGACAAAGCATATATGTACTGTTTATTTAAAGGTATGTTATTGTTCATCAAAGGCCTTAGAGCTATCTAGATACAATTTAAAACATGTTGTGGGTACTTATTTAGTAATTGTGTCTGTCATTTATACTTTTCAAATAATTTTGTGATGTTATTTTTGAAAGAAATCTGCCTAAACTAAGTGGTTTAATAGAAGGCGTTGGGAGATGTTTTCATTCTGCTTTATTTAAAGGATGACAGGAAACACCCTTACATCAGCTTTTTAGTAAGAACGTAGTTTTTTTTAACAATGAAGTCAAATTACTTTCAGCTGCATCTTTAGCCAGCTTCAACATGAAATTCCTGCTATTTATTCATATGTTCTATTTATGTATTCTAAATATTTATTTATTCTAGCTAGTTATTTATACTAATATGCTACTGTTTAGTAACACAAGTTATTCTAAATTGTCTTTTTTCTTTCATTAGTTTATTATCAGTGTCTTGGTTTAATGTAAAATATGTCATTTTTGTATATTTTTTAAAATTTAGTTTTTCTTGATTGTTATGCATATAATTATTATTCACTGATTTATTTAAGATAGAAAATTTTCTGTTGTGTAGATAGTTTTAAATTATTCAACTTTATACATAAATAAATTATGTTTTATTTCATATACATTATAGGTATAAGTTTAATATTAATTTACTTAAATTAATGCATATTTGTGAATAATATAATTATTTAGGCAATCAAAAACAATTTTTAGACCTATATTATTTTTTTGAGTAAGTATTTTTTTCTTATGAACAAAAACTTATTACCATAAAGGAAAAGCACTTAGGTTGTGGGTTTAAAAGAAAAAATGTGAATGAATAATAACTTTTTCCAGGTACTTTAATATCATAATAATATAACTGGTACATGAAAATTAATGTACATATATATATACTTATAATTCCATGACAAAGGATTACTGTACATATTGCCGGTAACCATTTTTAATTAACTTTTGGTAGATAAACAACAGAATTTACAAAATATATATATTTATAATTAAAATTATAAGAATATAATAATAAGCCTGGCAAATTTACAATATAAATAATAATTAATATAATCATTAACTAAATTAATAATAGTTCATGTATTAACATAAAATCAAACAATGTAAAACAATAAACAGTCACAAAATCATGTCATGAGAATAAAAATAAATGCTTTTTATAAAAGAAAGAAATTAAAATATTATCCTGGAGTAGCCCTGGAAATATCATCCCATCCTTTTTTTTATTATTTTTTTTTTTTTTTTACTTTTTAAATTGTTTAAAGATTGTTTTAATGTATAGAGAGGACCCTATAACTACATACTTGCATCATATTACATACTAATTGCCATAATATCACAGATTTATGTTATGGTTAAGTTGGTTATTTATAATGTTTTCTTGGAACAAAAAAAAAAAAAATAAATAGAAATAAAAATAGATAAAAGGGATAAAAAATTCATAAAAGTTGTAAAATTCGTTGCAAATAAACGGACACAATGAAAATTATAAGTCCAAAGTGACAGTATTTTTTCGTTGTAATAATAGATTACTTAAAAAACAAAACAAAAAACACGAATATGTGAATAACATACTAAACAATATATTCATTTCCTATTATTCATTTTCCAGATATTATACAAAGATCAAAATTAGCTAGGCACCACTACTAGTTGGGAAAGTGGAAAGGAAGGTTCCAAGGTTTTGAAATTGATCACACACAAAGCGTTTCAACTTACTAATGTTCTAAACAATGAGAGTCAAATTTTCAAAAAATGACAATGCGCAACAGGAAATCATCTCTATTAGATGGTTTCCTTTCTTAAACAAGCGACAAAATTTAAGAGACACCAACGTATTTATATATATATTTTTATTTTTTTTTTTAAACAGCCTCAAGTACAAAAAAAACCATCAGCAATCAATATGTAATCCTCCTCAATGCTCAAGTACTAGTTAAATTTAGCTTACTTAAGAATTTAATTTAGTAAATGATATTGACCTATTGTTTTCTTTATTTGAACTGATAATTATTTTACAGCAGAAATTTCTCAATAAATTTGACCTTCTGAGGAGATGTACATACTTGATTGCAGATAGTGCTTGTGGTCCACTTTCTTGGCAACTTATAGAAATTGAAGTTTCCATTACTTCAATTTAATTTAAATTTTGAGTTTTATCATTGATTATTTTTACTTCTTTAGTTTTTCTTGTTTTTTTTTCTCTCTTATATTTATCATTATTATTATTATTTTTTTGATAGTCCGAAACAACAGCCAAATAAGAGCTAAGAAAGTGCTTCCCAATTTTACAAAATATATTCAATATATTATAATATATTAAAATAATTATAATACTTATATTACTAAAATACATAACTCCTGGGCACTTTACGAACTTGTAGATACAATATCTAGTAATCTCGGAATATACAATAAACCTTGTCAAATAAAGCAAAGAATGGATTCACATTCTCTGCTAATATCTTTTATGTTTTTTTAAATTAAATGCTAAATAATACATTCTGTCTATTTTCATTGATTAATTAAAAAATAAAATATCATACATTTATTTTGAAATGGAAATAAAAGCAACTAGCAATTGCTTTTAAGTGAAGATTATTGAAAGGCAGACGTTTAAGTAACATTTTAAGAAAAAAAAAGATACTAGTCTGTAACAAATTTTTTTTTTATTATTTTATCAATCAAAAAGACAGAATATTATTCATCCTCAATTCATTCATAATTGCACATCGGTTAATAACAATTTTTTTTTTTTAATTTTTTTAAAAACTTTATAAATGTTTGTGGCGGCTCTCTTGGACACACATAAATTACAATTACCACCAAAGATGAAAAATCCCTACAAAATAGACATATTTACAATTTTTTTCAAAACATTTTGCTTACTAAATATATTATAAATATAATGTATAAAAAATTAAATGTTTCAGTGTCAATAAACACTAGGGTCAGAACAATATACCGTGCGCAATTTACAAACCCAATCCTTAAAATCTTTTTACAAGAATATGTACATTTAATTCTAAAAAAAAATAATATATATTATAACACACATCTGATTTCTGAGATAGAAACATACATACCAGAAAACTAAATTTCAAAAATAAAGATAATTATTGTGCAAGCTTCCATTTAACAGATCCATACATTGTTTGGAAGTCTTTTGAACTATATTAACCTACAGGATTCGACCTAATAAACCTAACAACACATGGTGTTCCCGTGGATTTCTAAGGCAGTATTTTTAGTCCCAGATACTTACAAAAAAACTCAGTAAGGAAGGGAGGGAAGTGAAGCAACTACTATTTACACTGGCTTCAGTTTGAGTGCTATGTTTCAAGAGATGCAATTAGGGAGTGATATACCACAGACTGGAGTTCATTGAACATGGAAGAGTGTCCACAGGAGAAACCGTCTGTTGGAGTGGGAGTCCTGATGGGCTGAGGCCTGACAGGTTCGGTGGGTGTTGGTTCTGGAGACTTGAGCCTATCACCAGGAGCTTCCAAACGAGGCCTCTTAGGTTCTGACCCAGTGTCTAAGTCAACCACATTGATCTCATCTTCATCTTCATCAATTGAGGTCAACATTCGGGGGGTAAGTGGCATGTAAAACTGACTCAGTACTGCATGCACATCGGAATCATCTACATCTTCTATCGATCTCTTCCTCGAGTCCCTCCTGGCAGGGGTTCCCGACTCCTCCATTGGTTCCTTCTTGCCCAATTCTGGGAGGTTGGTGATGTCAGCAAGCTGTTCTGACCGGTTTTCACCGACATCATCCTTCAAGAAATCTGAAGCAAAACACCTGAAGCCGACTGTTTGCTGCTTCTGCATTTTTTCTTCACGGGCTTCCTTCTGTAGCCTCTTCATGGTATTATTGATGAGAACAGAACGCCTGAGAGAGCTCTCAGGATCTTCAATTTTCTTCAGTTTGTTTATAGAAATTTTTAATACTTTTCTTCTCTCTTCTTTCTGCCTATATTTAGCTGAGATCATAGTAGGCCTATTAGGCCTGCAGAAACTTGAACCGTAAGATCGACCAGTCCCAAACATGTCTTCCTCATCATCCAATTTCCCGTTATTGTTGAGATTGTTATTCGTAGCAGAGAGATTATTGTTATTGGTGACCAAACCTGTGGATTTCATTCCAATGTCTTCGCTCCTCTTTCCCAGACTACTGCTATCTTCTGGAGAGCCTAAAAAATAAAAATAAATAAAGGTATAAAATATGTTTGTTTTTAGAAACAATAAAATAAAAATAACAATAAATAAAAATTATATAAGTCTTCAATTTATAAATAAATGTAAAATTATTTCAATTATAATTAAATTTAAATATTTTTTTATTGGGAATTGTTTTTTCAAGTGTTTTAAACGTCATTGTTAAGTTGTAGATTTTCTAGGCAATGCTCTGATTGATAAATAATTTTACCAGCAAAAAAATAATACTTTTATCTCATAACAATTCCAATTGTCCCAAGTGAGTCATTAGTAAGCAATAAATAAGTTATTAATAGTGACTATGTTAATTACAAGAGCATCTTTTCCAATTAATGATTACGAATTGAAGTAAACTTCGTAGATATCATATATTAAATTAATCTTCATATAAGGTTTCTCTCTGAAGAATACATGGAATATTAAAGGAGATAAAACATACATTATATCAAAGAGAAGAATAAATATTTGGCGGTAAGAAAAGAATCTGCTTCCACGGCCTCTGATATGATAATGTATATTTTCCACCTTCATTACTGAGATGTTAATCGTAAATATGTGGTATCTTGTTTGACCTAGGATTGGAGATGAGATTCTAAGCCACACCCAAAAGCCTGGAAGTGAAAGTAAGGCTAGCTTTCCCTATAGTACATCTCCCGTTCTCTTTAATCAACATTTTCAATAATTATTTTCGAAATGGATTAGAACGAAATAAGAGGGGAATTCGTTTTTAATTGTAATGTGGAAGTCTGATGAAATGAGATTTAAGGTAGTGATTTTATTCCAAATTTATTGCATATTATATTGAATGTTTACTAAAAGGTGTTTACTAAATAACACTTATATTTTGATCAAATTAGTAAAAGAATAAGTTTCTTAATGACTAATTAACGGTCTACCATCGTTCATACCGCAGAAAATACTTTTCACGGTGTATGCATAATAAATATTGATTCATAAATTGGCAGTATCATCCGTGTAAGAGTGATCACAATGGTCCAATCGAAATGAATACATAACGTTAGCTACCGTTCGCAGGCAGCCTTACATAAAGATTACGTCAGTCGTTAGGTCGTAGGCTCGTCTATACACCAAGGTTACTGCGCGACCAACAACTCGGTTCTCATAACGACTTATAGATCCAAGTTAAATAGGAAATGATTGTTATTATTAGATTTAGACGGAAATAATAAACTTGACAATAAGTTACTGATCCGATAATACGGGCTTTGTTTTTATGTGATATTTAATTAAAGTGGTAACATCGAAATCGAGCAACGATGTAATTTATACGGACAAAGAAGATAAACTTTAGTAAAGCTTACTACTTTAAATGTTACGAATGTGATTGACATTATACTGCAAGACACTGTGCAGAATATTCACCTGAAGTTTTTAGATCATTATTTCCGAAAGATATGGAGTAAAGAAAGGCAAGAGGTTTGTCAAGAGACACTGACAAAAGCTTTGAAGGAGGCGTCAGAGATTGATGAATTGATCTCCAAGTAGGGCGATGATTCCAGGAACGGTCTACCGCTTCCTGGTGTTCCAAATCATTTGCTGTGATATTGGCACCTTCTATCAATTAGTCGACTGCAGTATCAAATGATCATTTTGAATTAAAATGGGATGAAGCAATTGTAGTAAAATGGGATTCCTCTTTGGAACTGAATAAAAAGTATACATTACATAGTTAATATTGATACACGTGTTGTAACTGAATTGAAATGAACTACTAGGTTATTTAGGTTCCTGCTTTCACAGAAGGAGCCATTTATTCCCAACATAATAAATCATTTTTAGTATACTGGATTTTTTCTTCTATTTTACCAATTCGATTGTTTCAGATTGGACTCAGTTATAAGTTGGCAACATGGGTTCATATATCGTGTACACTGATAAGAAAAACATTTTTTTATTAATCTCACACATTTTTTAATCAACTCGTGTTGATAAGCTTCAACATTAAGTAATTAATGGGATTTAAAAAGAAAAGCGTTACAGATTAAACTAAACATGATACGATTATATCATAGAAGTGGCCGATGTATTTTATAGGACCCCGTATCCTATTAGGACAAGATTAACAGCAAGTAAAGACCGACGTGAGTGTTAACCTATTGGTGAAGAATCGCTGAGTGGATGTGATTCCCAAAGGAGAGTAGATGGGAATTGCAGCATTGACCCGCGTCCCTGACACAGGCTCAGAGCTTGACCCTATTTCAGCCGAGAGTTAGCCGACTCTCTCCTTACCCCCTCCTTTTAACCTCTGTCTCGCTTTATCTCTTCCTTTGGTCTCCACCGCCCTCCATCCTGGCAAATACTCAATTATTAATGGTCACTCGGAGAGGAAAGTGGAAGGAAGTTATTACCGAGTGACTTGTTACCAACCCAACCATTCGTGCACAATCGCTTGTAGTCACTCATTGATTTGACGGCATATTAGTTGAAAAACAAAACAAATAATAATTACTTATTATTTAACAAATAATAATTACTGCTTAGTATTAATTACGTAATTGTATAAGTCGGTAAATCAATTAACTATAACATAAATATTCAATCAAATTTCCTGGGCATATTAGGGAGAGTAGGTTCCCACGAACACACCTGTAGATAGTACAATGCGAAGGCCAGGTGGTGAACCCCGCCTCTGGTCTTGTGCGGAGGGACGTTCAAGAATAACATGGAGAACCGGAACAATAAAACAAGTAGTCGGAATGGTTTCGTGATATGTACTATTTTTTGTAAAATATCTTGACTAATAAAGGGATGATCAATAAGTGATTTATGGCTTCATTAATTGAGGGGAAATTTTTGACACTGGCCAAAAGTATTTTTAAATATAATATGTTAAGAATGGATTCTCAGCAATGTTTTCATGGGATGACCATCTATAATGGATTTTACAGCTCTAATTGCTAGAAATGAATAAATTTAAGCAGTCTTAGTCTCATTCCGCGAAAGATCTAGTTTAAATTATCAATTGAGTCCTAATTAGTTTTCCAGCTACAATATGTTTAGCACTTTAAACACTGAATTTTAAAAATTGAACGGAGTGAACCGGTCTCCCTTTACTTCGTTGTGTAACACCTCCTAATCGGTTACTTTCACATGCTACTCCGCCCCGGCAGCAAACCTTTCGACAATGAATAAAATTCGTCCACAATTTTGACAATTATCATGTATTCAACTAATTATCCAAAATCATATAATCTTTATTGTGCTAATATTATTTAGTACCACTTTGAGGAAGTAGAATATTGTTTAAAATTTTGACCTCCAACTCTGCCAACGGAAACAAAACGACGTCCTTCGCCTAAGAACGGAATATTCCCACCAGATTTGTTTGTTCCCTGATCGTTTAAAACTCGGAGTAACTTATTTATTTAAAAAAAAAATTATTTTTTTTTTTAAATAAATGATTCCGTTAGATTTTGTTTTAAGTTAAATGTTACAACTACTTGCAGAATTAATTTAAAATGAAAGTTTATATTATTTAATTAAAAATCTGCGTTCTCAACACTTATAACAGATTCAAGCGATTTTGCAAGCAAAGAAAACCACCGAATTGTTTAATTGAACCGCATCAGTTCATTTCCCTTCCTCAGTGTTCAAACTTCAGTTTTGTATTTATTATAACTATATAACAGCCTATGTTAAATATAAATAGTTAACTACCAATAACAACGAAATAATTTGGTTAGAAACTGTGGAAGGATTTCAGTGAAAACGGATGGTGTCATTAGATATTTACAGGCGAGGTGGTCCCCGCGTCAAGGGAAACGACCCTTGGCTTCCTCTATGTCCTGACTTCCTGCTAGGCCAGCTATTGTGTCCGCCTAATCACACGTTTAGGAAGTGCTCATTTCTTTATCCAAGTATCTTCAGCTTATCTGATCAATACAAGAGGTGAACTTAAAGAAAATTCACTCACCGAACGATATTAAGAAATAAATGTAAACATATAAATAACTTAAGTAATACAAGAACTAGAAGATAGTGACGAAGAATTATTAATGGTTAGGACTCGACTGGATCACCAAGGACACAGAGTCCTGTTTTACATAACAACAGGATCGAAACGAAAAGGTGTCAGCCTCAAAACCTTTTATTTGGCTGGGCCTCACCTTCCACATTCCCCTTTTACTAAACTCATATTTGAAATCGGTTGTAAGTCATATTGTAAATAAATTCCAATTTTCATCACTAGCGAAGGAATAGTGGCATTTTTATAAGCGATAGAACGGAGAGATCACCTGATACTGAGAAGTGAAACTGGCCTTCGAACATTTACTACAATAGTAACCTTGCACGGACAAGGTTGTATGTAATGTGTTCACTTAGCCACTTCTTAATAGCGGTGTCAACGCTTTCGTCCAGGTTATCCGTAAATTTTTTTTCTTCGAGCTAAATTAGGAAGAAAACCAAAATACTTTTACGGAATAAGGTAATCATATCCACCAGTACATTTTGAATGCGAACTAATACATAAAAAAACAACAAAAAAACGACATTTTAATTTATGTGCAATTATGAGAACGTTATGTTTATAAGAACATTTTTATGTTAAATCGACCATTCCCTAGGACTGTTGCTCACCGTAGAGGGTATGCAGATAGATAGGACTCAACAGTTGAACCACCTCCAGTGTTGGATTATACTGGAGCTGGAGCGGTGATGACCGTAATAGAGAAGTGCCTTGCTTGATGGCACTTGTGATCATTCACTATCAGCCCTCCCCCACTTCGTATTGAACTGTTGTCGTCTAATATTTTTTCCGCGTATCTTCTTTGGTCTGGTTTCAGTTGTTTCATCAGGTTAATATTAAAAAAAAAAGTAAAAAGAATTAGCTCAAACAAATATAAACTATAACGGATTGCAGATCAAAGTTTCAAAACTTGAAGCGTTGATGCGGACTAGCAACAGTTAAAAGGACTGGTTTCAGGGTTGAAGTACTACCCCCTATTTTCGTACCATCTGTTGCTCAGCTGACGATTAATTCCCCTCCTGTTCCTTTTATTTTTACCCCGGACGAGCATGAGGCGGATCGATTTAGATAACCGAACCGATTGCCAGGACGGAATAATCCTCCTGTTGAGAGGCAGCCCGTGCGACAAAAACAGGTCGCCATTTGTGCGCTTCGGCGGTGAAAGGTCTCACTACATGACCTCATTTTATTCATTTGTACACCGAGCGCTAACTGTTTCCTAACTCTGGGGTGATTTCTTTTTTACATCGTTCTTATCAATGCTTTCGAGAGAAGAAATGTGGATGGATCAGAAAGTAAGAGCATGATTATACTTAATTAATAATATAATAATTAAAATAAAATATTCAGCGTAATATTTTTCACATACGATTAAAGGATTAACCAATAAAGAAAATTTGATCTTTTTTTTTTAATTTAATTTTCTACCATTAAATTTATTTACTTCTTTGAAAACACTTCTTTCATACTTGCTTTTAATATTTCAAATGTGTAAATTTGTAGTCTAACTTTAAAATTGCATTAATGTAAACTAAAGAATCTTGAACATCATTTAAAATTGTTATTTTCTCTAAACCACCAAAATAAGTAATTAAGACATGACGTAGAAATAATCTCTAACAATTCAATGGTAAAATTAACTTGTTTTACGGTTATATGATTTTTTATTTAATAGTAAAACTAAAGGTAAATGGTTACCGCGATTTCTTCCTTATATTCAGCGCGCCCAATCACTCTTAAAGAAAACTTTGTAAATTAATTCGTAACTGATTCGGACTTGAGTGACGATTCAAAATTACGCCAAGAAAGACATCGACAGCCAATTTTCAATCAGTTACGTTTGATAACAATATTTGCGTCCTCGATGTACTGTCAGAGTTAAAAAAAAACAAAATAGGAAGCAATTTCTCGGTTCGAGGCATTCTAGATTTAACATTCTGTTACTTTCCCCTCGAAACAGCCAAGATAAACTGCGGTTATTTATAGTCAACTACGTGAGGGGCATAGACTCTTTTTGGTTCTTAACTTTTACAAACTTTTTCTCCAGTTCTGGCAGGACAAAATCCGATCCTACCCTATCGGCTACAACAGTTGAATGTTTTCGAACGAATTACTTTGTAAATTGGGTGGGAGGTGATGAAGATGGCGTGCCACTGAAATGTATACAAGCGTTGAGATATGGGTATAGTTAGCGCGTAGCAGCTGATGGAGGTGACGTAGCGGCAGGAAGTAGTTAGATGCTGGCCTGGTCGCGGTGAAATGAGCACGCTCGAAAAAGATATCTGAGGGAAATACGAGATCCTCTTACCTAAACGATTGTCCTTTATATGCCTGGTTGGATACGACTATTTTTCCATTTATTTAAATAATAATGTTTTTTCACAAAATATAATCTTATTTTTCTATAGCTTATTTGTAACAATTAAACTTTAGGTCTTCATCGTGAGATAATTTGATCAATACGTTTCAAATAGTATTTATTTATATTTTAATAGATAGATATAACATTAATATAACCGCAGAAAAACACAAAGCCTATCGGATTATTTAATAACTCTGATAAAAACATTTATCCTCTCTTTTAGTTGCAAAATGGACGAATAAATCAATCCCACCTGATTGCTAACACCTTACTAATAACTCGGCAACAGTAATTGAACCCGTTTTGTAAGAGGGAAAAAATAAGGCGATTGCTGAACAGTATTCTCTTCTAGAGCAGCAAGTTAAAAAGGTGTAAGCTCTCCTCGGTCGCCCCTTACTTAATGTTTAATTCATGCGAACGGGCGAGAGAGCTGGGAGCAACTGGATGAAAAAGGAAAATCCCTCTGAAGGAAAATTTTTCCAGAAAATTCCCTCCCGTAAAACGAGAATAACCCGAGAAATTGTGTAAATATATTAAGTTCATCATTTTTATAATATTAATAAAAATACGACACGTGTATATATACGATTTATCAATTTACATAAATCGAAGAGCCTACAAACTTAACTCTATGAACATCTTTGCAATGAGGAAAAACTAAGTAAAATTCTGAAAGCATTCATTAACATAAAAGAATTAGTTTAGACCAGCGATAATGAAGCGTTTGAAACCTGTCTTAACAGCATTTTTAAGTGAACGCGTATCAATCACTTTTTACTTTACGTCTATAGGAAACATCTATAGGATGATAGTTTTTATTCATATATTACTAATCTTGTTTCGATTATTTTTTCTAAATATTTGAATGAACTAAGTATATACGTGGAAATAATTCTAGTGTATTGAGAATAATTAATACCAGCACATCTAGTAGATACGAAATAATTGTTTTCAAAACCGCTTGGTTAGACGTGACGAGTTAAATATACTACAAACTGGGAAGTGAACGACCTTGAGGGATTAAATATAACACAATCCTCCCTTGGGCTCTAATTACAGGGTATATAAATATTCAGCGGGTGAGGATAAAAAATAATTGTGTCATTTTTCAGAAGTGAAGTTTTATTCTTTTTCGTACAACACCGCATCTAGGACTGTGACCAATGGATCAATAGGAAGCGAATGACACCGTTAAGATATGACTACGGAGAATAAAAATGGTATTTCTTTTTCATCATTTTTCTACTAGCTCTTTAATACAAAATTAAATTGTATCTGAGCAGAAAATAACAAGTAACATTATAAAAACTAATAATGTAGCATGAAAAGGTTTGCATGACAAAGCAAGATAAATAAACGGGCAAAAATTAAAATTGAAAGTCTTCGTAATTTTTTTTTTATTGTTGAGATAAAAAATCACGATTTTTTCTGTAATAATTCTGATAAAATAATTTTACCATTGCTCCAGATTAAGCAGATAAGGGAAAACACGATATCATACCAAATATTTAAAGCAATTAATTACCACGGGTTTAATTATATTTATTAACAAACCACTCAAAATATAAAGTCATAAAAAAAACAAACGGTCAACAGCCACGTAATGGGAAAAAAAATATATGTCAAGTTTGATTACCCTCTATTAAGCGCATCCTATCAGTGGCAGATTGTTTCCTAACTGACAACTGACTTCATAAAAGCCACAAACAAGGGACACAAGAAACTAACATGTTTGATTAGCCTTCGTAGAGATGCCCCGAGAGCCGGTAGGTGCTGCCCCTAGCGGGCGTTCTCAGTACCCGACATTCGTACCTCATAAGGCGAACGAGCCAAAGCGATAGAGAAATTGCACAGACTTATCTTTTAAAGCATCTTATTCAAAGCTTCTGGATTTAGACTAAATTAAAATTGTACCGAAAAAAAATATTGAAATTAATTTTAAGCAGTCTTATCTTACGGAAATTTATTTTATTTTTTTTATTGTGACAATTAAAAATAACGTTTTATTAATGAAAAAAACGGAAACTACTAATCGCTTATTGGAGAAAAAGGACATAACTAGTTCTTGACGAAGGCTTAGCGCGTGGCAAGGTCAACTAAATAGAACAGGCCTATTTTGTACAGTTAACAGTATCGGGGATACAAAGACAACCGACTTCATTACATGATATTTATTCATGATTAAGATTCGTTTACTTCAAAATCAATCATTTTTAACTGTCACGTAGGCTTGTAATAAATTAATTTTAAGCGAGGGCAAAGTGTGGGAACTTAGGGGAAGGAGACAGTGCGCCCGTATCTGTGCAGACCAATAATTTTCTCATGCAAAAAAATATATGTATATACATTAAGATAAAATAATTTGGCGTCGCGAAAATTATTAAAACTAGAATATCTTGTTTTTAATTTTTGTAAACAGCTTTTTATTTATTTATCGGCGCATATCCGGTTTCCTATCCCATAATATCCCAGAGAAACTAGTTTCAAAGGCACAATATGGGCGGTGCAACGAAGATTAGAGGGCTTATTTTGTATATAGGTGGTTCGGGATTGGACTTGAAAATGAACATTTGATTAAAGTAAATAGAGATGACAAAGCGGACTACCAAGCAGCGTTTAAGTCGGGCCATGTTTACGTAATAAGGCGTCCCTGATAGGATCCAGACCGAAGCAAACCGAGGGGAAACTCTATGGGGACTTCTCTGCCCACTTTAGGATCTCACTCTTGTTACACTTCGTTCTTATTAGATTGATGGGGTTGCTGATTTATCCAGAATAATTGAGTTATAGATACGCTATTTTATGGTCACATTGTCTGAATTTTATAAGATCTGTTATTTGAATATTTTAGTTATTTTAGCCTTTTAAATAATAATTACTGTAAATTTAAACATTATTTAAATTGTATTTATATCAAGATTAAATAGAAAAGGAAAATTTAATTAATTAAGTACATAAGACTAGGCAGATTAAAGAAACTAATTTATAAGGAGGTTTAGTCCTGCTAAAATAAATTACGCGATTTATAAAAAGTAAAATTTGAGTTTTATTATGATGTTTTCAGGGTTTTAATCCACTTTTCGTCTTATGATATATAAAAGTCGAAGGAAAATCATTAAAGCTTTTATTAAAATAATTATATTGTGCAAATCCTAATTACATGATAGTTATTATTAAAGTAATTAAACTGATGACATTCCGAGGACAGACTAGGAAAATAAAAACCAAGGCCGATTGAACCATATAGGACCGATTAGAAGTAATGCGACAAACACCCGCGATAATCTAGTTGGATTAATTTGAATACGGTTTCCTTTAGATGTGGATATTGTGGCTCTGAAGTAAAAATTGGAAAGTCGAACGGAATCTGGCCAAGGTTGCCGAAGGACGAATTTCGCTAAGTGTTGCGAAAAGCCGTTCTCTCCTAGGTGAGGGGCTGAGAGGTGGCGCGCCTGCAGGATTCAACTCCAACTAACTCTTCCCCGTTTAAATAACCCCTCATATATAATTTAAATGCACCCATGGCCATTTAATAACCCATATTTAACTAATAGTTTTGTGATACTTTTTTTTCCCTTCTTAGATTGTTTTTTTACGATCCTAGCTCAAATAAATTCTTTTTCTTAAGGATTCTTGACTATAATACTTGGGAAATAATAATGCAAAACCGTAATCACAGTGCAATCATTCCTAATGATGATAATTTTTATGTCAATTTTATTGAATAAATGAAAAATTAGATAATTACTTCTTTTTTTTTTTTTTAATTTTTTGTCATGTTTAATATGCCAATATCAAAGTTGATTAATCCTAATTAAATTTAGCTTTCGTTTTCTTTTTTTCAGAATAAAAACCGTCCTACGGTCGGGACATGTTGCTTTTATTTTACCATACTTAAAAAATTATACACTTTCACTGGCACGGACTAAAATTAATTAATCAATTTTAATCATATTACGAAAACTTAAAAAAAAAAATCAAATAATGTTTTTCTCCGTTAACGTCCTAAAAGGCTACATAAATCAAAGAAAATTACAAGTAATTTGACGTTTAAAACAGAAAAAAATATTACTCTCGAATTCGTACTAATTAATCACTTGTCATAACTACTGAAATAAAATTCGCCCATAACTACTGATATAAAATTAAAATATATAACACTGCAATTATCGCGTATTTGAAATTTAATTTTTTCCCGTACACTTTTAACTACACTAAAAATTAAAAAAAAAAAAAAAGTGAGTACATACCAAAGCATGGGAGACTGAAAGAGTTCCCAAAGTCTACGTTCTCCTTTTCAAAAACTTCTGTGAAGTCTTCAAGGAACATTTGCGCATAATCCGACTGTTTCACTAAATCCCACAGAACTTTTTCTTGTTATTAATACTTTTTTTTAATTGTAATTTTTTTCCTCTTTTAAAAAAAGAAGGAAAACACAAGACACTTTGCAACTTGAAAAAAAAAAAAAAAATCAAACTAAAAAAAACTGTTCACTGCGACGAAAAGCCTGGTGCGGCGATGCGATGTCCACCGCGTGGATGAAATGTAATCCTGTCACTATCCACCTGATACGCCGTAAGTGTCAAGACCAACCACAACCCTGACAGACGGAAGATCGGCCACTGAATGAGCGGCTGGCTGCGGGGCGGGGTGGGGGCGATATGGGGCGGTAGTGGGGGGGCGTCGGAGGGGAAGCCGCAGTGGAGGGGGTGTAGAGTGTACTCTCCTTCTGCTCCGTAGTCGATACCGTTAGACACGTGAGGGCTCACGTGCCTAGCGGCCGCAGTCTACAACATAATGACCCCGTAGTCCCGATCATCAAATCCCAGCAAGTCTGCGCCTTGCCGATTTTACCAACTTAAAATGTTTTTCCTCTTATCCATTTATTTCCATTTGAAAACTATTCGTCCATTAAATCTATTTAGAAGCAAAATGCTTATGATGAGTCCGTCAGTATCAATTCTGATAGGGTTTTTATTTTAATAATGAAAAAATAGCCGTATGCAAGTACCCGATTGCACTCCTTAAGGAAGATAATTTTTTAAATCTTTTTAGTCATTTTTTTAAACACTTACCTATATAAGTATTCTTTTACCACTTATAAATAAATAAAAACGGAGCAAAATTTAGTTAGAAATAAAACTATAACTGAAATGTCAGGGATACAGAGTTAATTCACGAATGAACTTTAATACCAAAAAAATTGTAGCCATGACTGCATGACTCAGTGTTAAACTGTTTTTGTAATTGGCCAGTCAACATAGCTTAAAAAAGGGGTTGTTAAATAAAATTAAGTTAAATCTGTACCGCTACAACCCATTAAGCGTCAGGGGTTCAGTATTTTGTAAAGAAGTACTGTTACTAGACCAACGGTTGTGCAAGGAGGTGATTTGGTCAGAGTCATGCTCGACCACCAGATTCTTATCCAATTAAGGGTACCCAATTTAAGAGGCTGGCTGAACCCCAGAAGGGCTCTAAGAACCCACAGGATTTGACTCACGGCTACATTGTAACAAAACAATTTTCTACCAGCCGGATTTGAACTCGGGTCCTGAGAGTTAGTGGCCACGCGAAAAAAGGGTTTGTAGACTAATTAAATATAGGAAAAGCGGAAATGGTATTAGTATCTTCATTTGCGGGTAAAAATGGTTTATTGAAATTTTCACTGATTTTATGTTCGTTCTTTATAAGTGAGACTCCAAAACTTAAAAAATGTCATTAACAAATTCTAAAAAAAAAAATTTAGATTTCACTAGTAATTTCTAGGTGGTAAATTTCTAAGAAAATATTAATTTAACATAAATCAGCACCAGGTATTTAAAATTTAAAAAATTGTTAGAAAGATATGCGACGTCTAAAAATAACCATCAAAACACACAAAAAACATATTTTGAATTTTTAACGAGAAAATGGTCCAATATTGATTTTATTAAATTTTGCTTTATGATGAACAAAAGCTATTTTTTTAAAATGCATGTGTCCAGAAAAATACTTATGAATATATGAAAAATTCTTTGAAATAAGATTAGTTACCAACCTCATATAAATTTCTAGAAAAAGGACGATTTACATAAAAAATACGGATATGTAAGAAAAAAACATTGAGGAACTATACTGACCTATGTCGTCTCTTGGCAAGCACTCTATTTTATTCCCTTCTTAGATTTATTATTTCTGTTGTAAGATTGTATGTCTTTGTCTTGTGTGTTATGAATAGAATGTATTGTATATAATGAGAATGTTGCTAATTTGTCAGACCGTCCAATGACGTGGTGCGTTTTATGGCTAATGACATATTACATTAATTATAATAAAATAGTACTTTTCTAATATCTAATATTAAAAAAAAAATAATTTGATTAATAAATACACGTTAAATCAAGTATAAATATAAAATGACATATAATTATTGAATAAAAAAAAATTAGAAGAGATAATAGTAAAATATAATAACATATATTTATATATTAATAAATATGATATATTTAATAATTTCTATTAGTTATTTTAATTTTATAATAATTTGAATAAATTACTCACTGTAATAAAAATATTTTAAGAATGCTTACTTGTGATCAAATTTAATACAACGCTAAACAGCTTGGGATAGAATAAAGAAGAAATTATAATCATTTTAAATATATTATAATCAATAAAATATCATCGGTCAACCAAAATTAATTCAGGACCATTGAATTACCTAATAATTGTCTATTAATGAATTTAAGTATCAATATATATTATTAAGTGTCAATAACCGTTTATATTATCGAGATAATATAACATAAAATACATAGAATTTAAAAGAGGGATAGTTCGAGGGAGATATTTGGTCTCTGGTTCTCTTTTTGTGTTCATTAAAAAAGTGAAGCAATAGAAAAAGCCCTCCCCCAACCGTGTCCCCTTACTCCCCTAATTCGGCTCTTAATATCTCTTCCCTAGCCATTATGTTCATCTCTCCCATCTTGTCTCACACCTCTCATCTAGAACATCTACTGCCGTTTTTCAACTCTTTATCTTCTTTTTTGGAAAATTTAATTGAAACTGTGATGATTTCCTTCAAAAATATACACCTTTAGCCAGTTATTTATACTTCTATGAAACATTTTTTAAAAAAGTTGTTAATGTCTCGTGTTTTCCTCTCTACATTTTGACTGCAATTACTATTCATGATATTTTCTTTTTTTTAAACAATCTAATTATATATATATTTTTTTAAATTTATTGAAATAATACAATCTGCCTCAACTAAGGGCAATTGGTATTAGGGCTGTACTTATTTAATCATACCATA
>NW_027105545.1:95097-103403 GCF_000696795.3 Halyomorpha halys
TAATCAAGAACACAATCTAATTAGGAAAAATATGGTCAGGGGTGCCGTCTAAAGAAAGTAAAAACAGTTAACAGCTATTTAGTTTCGCCCTTGTAGAGCTTCATCAGGGCTAAAAAGATACAAAAACAACTAAAAATATTTTGACATAATAGGATCGAATACAACAGGTAAATTAAGATAGGTTTAAAATTATATATTTATAAGGGAAAACAAAATAATGTACAAATGAAAGAAGAGAGTAAATATAATATACAATGATAAGAATGTAAACGTCTACTGTTCATTTTAACCTAATAGTTTGCGTATTTTTTTTTATTTTCTTATTATTGTCTATTTTATATTTTATTATTGTATTATATCATTTTATTTACTCTCTTCTTTTATTTGTAAATTATTTTATTTTCAGTTATATCTATATAATTTCAACCCAACCTTAATTTACCTTTTGTATTTTATCCGATTATGTCAAAATATTTTTAGTTGTTTACTATTTTTGTTTTATTGTGACCGCACCCCTGACCATCTTCTTGATAATTTAAATTAATGCTGTAAGTTATTTATATATATGATTGAGTTTCTAAGAAATAATATTTATTCTAGATTTAAATCTCTTTTTAATGTCGAATATTACTTTTATGGGATGTTACTGATAGCAATGTATATTTGTTTGTTTTAATTGTATATATTGTAATTATTTTGCAAATAGAAAATATAGGAGAGTAAAAAAAAAAAAACTGATATTAGAAGATCGTTAGCTGTATGTAATTAATGAAGGGAAATGGTTCGAATGGCGCGCAGTGGGCCAAATGGCCAATCTAAGGTTTGACTTCAGAAACCACTGTAAGAGGTAATGAAACTTTCAGAAGACTTCTTTGATAATATTAATATATGAAATATAAAGTATTTTTTTAAAAATTAGCTTTATTTTTCCAACTTCCATACTTATAGTTCGAAAAATAAATCATAAACACCCTGAAAACAATGAAATGTGTCACAATAATTCGGATAGCTCAGGTATAATTCAGAATTATTTTACTCGGAACCGTTGAGTTAAATGATGTAGCACAGCGGTAAATGGTGGTACAGCTGACAGGTAAAGAAAGGGAATTTCCCCTGCCTGCTAGAGTGCCCGGAAAAAGAACACCCGTTTTTCGTCAGGTACTCTGAGATAAAAAACTTTTTCTGAAACTTTATTTCTTTCTAGTTTTTCATTATAATATTTTATGTGTTTTAATTTAAATTGGGTACAAGTGCAACATGGTTGGTTTAATTACTGCATCATGATTTATTAATCTAAAATTAATCAAGTTGGAATTGAATATATTATTAACATAATTATGACCCATATAATCCATAATTACCTAGTATAGAAAAATAAATGAATAAACAATTTATAAACAATGTTATAGGTCAGATTTATTGACACATATTCAATTCTCATAGGTAAGATTTAATGTTTCTTTATTTTTTATAAGTTACAGATTTATGTTTATAACTTATAAATAACATTTTAGAACCATATAAAAACGATTAGGCAGTAATTAGATAAATATATAATATAAACTTATGTGAGTGACGATTAAATTTGAAAAATACTTTGAAAACGTCATTATATAATAAATATAACTATCAATTCCAAAATGAGTTGGTCAATTTTAAAAAAATCCAACAAAAATTGAATTAATTATAATAGTATCTTTAAATTATAATTATATACCTAATATGAAGAGATTTATTAATTTAAGTTACCCTCACTTTCTGTAAAATGATATTTTATATTTAGAAATTACTATATAAAGTAGTTATGTGAAAGTAACTACTGTGTGGTAAGGAGAAGTATTGTAATCATGAAAAAATTCGAATCTGAGTTTTCAACTAAGATGTACATTTCAAGGTCATTTCATGCATCTATATATGGAAATATATTTACGGGAGATATCGCAATCGTTAATATATTAATAAAATTTAATTGTTAGCATTGTAATATACTTTTATAATATATCATTATTATACGTAAATTAAATTATACACAAAGTAGGAAGGTAGGAGATGTGAAGAAGTTTGTAAACCTCGCACTGGATCAGATTCTTCTAATTTGAAGTTCTGTACTTGAATAAATGATATTCTAATTTCCTCTCTCCAACACAAAGATTTTTCTCATGCCTAAAAACAAAACTGATCTCTTGGTAAAACAAGAACATAAGAAGAAAGAAAAAAGTTTGGCTGGTTAACTGTTGATGGAACGTTCTCTACGATTAATTACTGAGCTTTAATCAATCGACTTTTGCTTGGAGCGCACCACTTGGAGTAATCAGGGGTTTGAAAAAAAGTGGAAGAGGCCGCTTGGAAACTCGTCAATTAGCTTTTAAAGGGTTCCTCTGGAAAATCTTATGGTGGGGAATAATATAAAGACATTTTTTAAAGTCACCCTCAGTCTAACCTGGGTAAGAGAAAAGCCTGTGATCATGTAAGCGTTTATTGCGGGCCGAATCATCACTATCGATACGTATTCAAAAGTTAGTTAAGAGTCTTTTGGAGTAAACATATTTATTAAATGCCCTCCACAGAAGAGAAGAAGATTATGAGCCAGCTCAGACCGTCCGTAAGTAACGTTTTTTTGTATGCGCAGAAGCATTAACGAAATGATTAACAATAAACAAAAATTAAATATCGCCAGAAAAATTAAAACAAAAATTACAATAATAATAATATAGGATAATTTTACAAGATTCCAAAAATAAAACCTTAAGTCTCTCAAATACCAGTCAACGTTTCGCCAATTCAGGCATTATTATGACAGACAAAGATACTATGACATAAAAGCATCAAAAGTAGCAGCACATTTCACATTAACAGTAAAACTTTACTGAATAGTGGTAATTCATGACTCCAACTGATAAGGCTGTTTCCTTATAATAATTCTCTCGAGATGTCTCTGGAACAAAGCACTAATTTTTATGTATTTATTTTTTTAAGTGGTATGAAGTTTTTCGAACTTTCAGTATTTCGTCACTTCAGCTGCGTTGTCTGAAATAGCCAACTATATACGATTTTTATAATGTTTAATAAATAATAATAAAAATTAACACACCATTCTGGAGATATTATACCTCAATCATTATTTTTATTGTTTTTTAGGACTATATGAAGTTGCCTGCATTCAAGAGTTATCTCGAGATTTCTCTAGAATTTATTGATTTTTTAGATGGTATGAATATTTTTTCAGAACCATTGGTTAAGTAATGAATATGTAGAACTGTTTTGAAGTGATACACTATATCTATTCGGTTAATATTTCTTATACCACAATGTGGAAAAAAGTATTATTACTTCATTGAAATGAGTAAAAATTAAAAATCAGATATTGTTCGAATACAATTGGAAGCACGCCCCCTGATCCTCTCCCAAATTAATTCCTTAAGCTGATGTGTATTATATTATATTTGAATCATGTTTCACTCAATGTTTCTGTGATTCAGTTGCGAAAATGAAATGCTTTATTAATAGGCTAAAACGAAATTACTTCATATGGTTTTTAATTATTTAATCACTGGAGCAAATAAAAAATTAAAATTACCCAACAGCTGAGACAGGGCATTTTTTTTTAAATTCCAATAAAATAATAACTACTAACAAACGATTCGTGTTTTTTTTCTCATACTATACATATAGTTTCACATTTTTCCCTAGAACGTTTCCGTTAGGTCTGATTCGAGGTCCATTCGACCTGAAAATAACTGAGTAGCTAATTGAACATGGCTGTAGTGGTCCAGTATGAATCGAAATTGAGGTTGTGACAAATCGTTTTTGTCACCATAAACAACTTGACGCCAACCGCTATGAACGAGTGATTACATTTTCAATAAAGTAATCCAACCTTAAAATAAAATATTAGATTAACTTATAATTAAAATATATTTGAGCTGTGAAAATTTCTACAAGGAATATCTAAAAATGCATCTTTACTGAAAAAAAAACTAATATATATTTTATTATTGGTGTGATTTCAACTAGTCCATTCTGTTCTTAAATATACAAGAGACGAAAAAACTACAAATAATTTAGCTTATAGATTTTCTAAAAATCTCTTTCATCTGTGGCAGCTCATAAAGGCAATGTGGTTAGATTTGAGACGATAGGAAAGCCTTTGATAGTGGATGGTGGCAAACAGAGACTTCAAAGAGATTGGAAGAGAGCATTACTGATAACTGTGGAGGTAGCTATCAAGTGCCGTTAGCTGGCAGCCGAGTGGAAATTGTGTTCCCGCAACCAGGAGTGAATACCTCAGTCCTCGACTTATGCATGGCCTAGCGGGAATTGAGTCTTGAAACGTTTAAGAAACATTTTTGCATTTCAACGATGTAGATGAATTTATCAATTTAAAAGAGTAACTCATCGTCATAACATTTAAATTAATTCCACAATGGATAGTCAATATCACTGGTTCACAAAAATTTTTTTCAAGGACCTCTTCATCCAATCGCTATGTAAAGGGCTCCCTATATTCGAATAAAAAATCGTGAAATAAATTTTTTCTCACAAATTGCTATGTTGGAAAATATAAATTTATACAGACAGGATATCCATGAACTCCCTGGAAGTATGAGTAATTAGAAAAAAATATATTCCTTGTATTAAAACAAGCATATTCAACGGTACGTAATGGCACTTTACAAAAATGATTTTAAACTAAAAAAAAAAGAAAGTATATACTTTAAATTAGGCAGAAAGATACTGTTTTTGAGTTCGAAAAATTGTATGAAATACCATTATATTTTTTAAAATCAACTCGAAATGGCGGCAGAAAACCATGAGAATTAGTGCAATTTTGAACCTTAACTTCAATTTCAATTCAATCTGCAAAGAAGGCAAAGTTACAACAGAGTAAAAAAATTTTAAAATTTAACTTCTCGTTAATTGAGAGTTTTTATTTAAAAAAATGTTGAAAGATAACTCAGATATCGGTCTTTGTAGTTCCAAAAAGTATATTTATACAACAAAATAACTGTTAAGTTTGTAGTTCACAAAGTTGTGACTTTAAAATCACATATTTGAAATCCTCTACCATCGGTGATATGCCAAATGTAAGTGTTGACTGTGTCTGTGGGAAGTGATCTTTATTAATGGCTTTACGAATATTTTATACTAAGTTAATAGTAATAATAGTATCTTTCTGTGCTAAAGGAGCACAGAAAGATACTATTATTACTATTAAGGGTAATCTAGTGTATTACCCTTAATAGTAATAATAGTATCTGTATATTTTCTGATGATATCTGGCTGGCTCCTTGACCATCGTCGAACCAACTCTAGGGAAACGTTGGTAATCTTCTTCCTCATTTCTTGTTCTTATTTTCTTTTTTACATTGGGTATTCAGTTATTTATGGATTATGGATTTATCTTATTACCAACTCCTTCCAATCATTTCATTTATTTATTTATTTTTAGTTTAATTAAAACCTTAATATTTACCCATATAAGTGGGCCAAAACGTGAACTGAAAATAAAATTCAACTAAACCTTTCTTTTGTCACTATAATTAAACATAACCTTGAATTTATTAATAACTGTATTTGAAAAAGCAGTATCCATTAGCTTTCAGTTTTGTGAATATTTAATCAAAATCCAGAAGAAAGTTCTTCATGGAATTTTAATAATATAAATCTGTATTCCAAATTACAAGCAATATCTGCAGTTGTTTAATTTAATTTGTTTAAAATAAAAAGAGTATATAATTTTCTTTCTTTTTTAATTTCCATTTTTATAATAATATGTACCCATAAAGGTTTTTGCCTAATTAATTCTGTATATGGGTGATGTTCTGTAAAAATGGTGGTCAACAATGGGTATTCAGAATACAAAAAAAAATCTTATGGCACTATTCATGGATACTAAATAGTATAAATTATGTTTAACAAAATCAAGAATCACTCAGGTTCTAAATAATATAAAAATGTAGGATTTTCACCTAAAAACCATATCCGAGACCAGTTATGTTCAAAATGTATCCATCTAAAAATTGCTAGATTAGGTCTATTCACATAACACTGTCGATATAAAATATTTTTCTGATATAAATGGAAAAATTTATTTTTCATGGTTATTTATGTTGAATATAACGTAGAGCAATAGTTTTCTTTATTAAAACCTGTCTGTATTTGTACAAAAACAATATTTTGAATATATGTAGAATAGACATTAATGAAGAAAAAATGATTCCTGAGCATAAATAAATACTGCTTATATTGATGTTGTCGTTTTATGTATTAAATATTTTACTTTAATATAGATTTAATTACTTATAATAATCTCTTCAACGCTACTAACTAGCCCATGTAAAGTACATTCAATAAAGCGGACACGACATCTGGCAGTAGATTGATTAGAGTGATATATTTACCTGAATTAGATGTGGTTTATAGATTAATACGTCCACTGTGGATGTAGCCTGATGGTTTGTTACCTCTCAAATCACCGAGCCTATTAGAAGCTGCTCCGAGCCCTGCCAGTAAATTGCAATCATCCTCTGCTCCACATACGCTCACAAGCTCCGGTATATTCCTGCCCCTCATGTTTTACCGTTAGTACAAAATATCTTCCTACCATTATTGTTTATCAACTGTTTCTAAAATTGATTGTTCAAATTTTTTTTTTTTTTAAATTTAATTCAATAAAATAACCCCTTATTGAAGGCAAATAATAATTATTTAATTAATCAACTTAGGTATATTCTATTTAAAATAACAAACTCTTTGACGAAATACTCATATTATTAAAAAAAAAAAAAATTGAGGCCGTGAAGGTGTATGCTAATGTCAAAACAGGGGAGCAGGATTTTTTTTTTTTTTAGTTTATTGTGTAATATTCTGTTGTATATTTACAGACAATGGTAATGTGAATAAGAGAGCACATTCAACCATATGTACAGGGATATGAATCAAAAACAAAATAAGAAATAGAAAAAAAAATAAATAAAAAAGTTAAATCTACAGTAAAATAATATCCAAAACAGGTCCACTTTTCAACTGGTAATAGAAGCTAGGGAGGGTGCTAGCTTGAAACGCTGTCACCACAACTCCGAAATATTTCATTTACAACAGGTCTCTAAGCCACTGCCTTCAGGAATGATTTTTGTTTTTATTTTTCAGCCTTCGGGAATGATTATAGGGATGGGATTACACAAAATGGACATAAAAACGAAAAAGGCAAACATATCGAAGAAGACTGCAGTGCAATAGGGTCAATCCATTTCAAATCTACCAATGGTGGTTGCTGACCAAATTTATTTATTTTTTATAATTGGCAGGTAGTAATTTTAAATATCAGGTGACCCACATTAATGTTTAAGTTTTCTTAGGTGTTTTATTTTAAAATTTTTAAGCTGGAGATATCGTTCCAATTCATCCGGTATCATAATAATTCAGATAATTCACGTATTAAATATTTAGGTTTATCTCTTTGTATAATATAAAATACAATATTATAGTTCTGTCTTATATTCAATAGGCCTCATAATTATGCAAATGTGATTTTTGTTTTATAATGCATTTTTTAAAAATATAATGCTAGATTAATCGGAATGTTCTATGTGAGGTTTTTTGTTTAGATAAAATGATAGCGTATCTCTCATTGTTCTCAGCTGTACACCATTATAGGATGGAGTATAAAAGATTAAATGTAAAATGAGTAAAAACTTGAAAAATTTATAAATAATGAATATACGAACGATATATAGTATTGTTTATTTATTAAATAATTATCAATATTATGTATACATGGCATTACATTCTGTACAACATAAAAAAGATGAGTGGATATTGGTCGTTTTATTGAGTTCTTCATCGATTTTCACAGGATAATGGTCTGGGAATGTGGCAGTAGCTATAGCCTTGCGGCTCGGCTCAAACACCGCGATGCTTGTCAGTCATATTTTTTATCAAGTATGAAAAATGTGGGGAAGGATACGCATGGTTGTTGGGCCCACTCCTTGCCTCCTCACTTCATAACGGGAAGCTCGGGAATTTTCTTTCCGACGGAAAGTTTTTTATTATAGCAGTACTGTTTGATATTGTTTTACACCTTTTTGGGCTTTAAGTCGGTAGGGAAATTCTTGTTTAAATTATTATCTTTAATGTTTTTATATTCTTCATATTAGTATAGATGTGATTAGTGTATTAATTTTATTATAATAATTAGTCCGAAATTTTACTAATTTTATTTACATATGTACATATTTTTATCAGGTTTTTTATTTCTTTATTAGTTTATGCGTGTGTGTGTGTGTGTGTATATATATATATATATA
>NW_027105545.1:103468-127091 GCF_000696795.3 Halyomorpha halys
TAAATATAATTTTTTTTTTTTAATTTTGGTATGAATGTGCTCAAGTCTAAGGTATAGTGCACTATTCATCAATAAATCGATAAAAAAAAGTAAAGGCTGAAAAAAAAATGTTTTTGTAAAAGCCTACATTTACTTCTTTAAGCTTAATGTAATTAAACAATGATTATGTTTTATATAAAAAAATCCATGATCATAACTAAGGCAGTAATTTCTAATTGGTGGCAAACGTTATAGTAACTTTTAATAACAAGAAGTTAAAGACGCATGTCTTAAAGTAAATATGCTAACAATTAACTTAAATAATAGACATAATACAACTATTAGGTATTTATATATATTTTTTAAATTTCGACAAAATTAAAAAAAATATGTATAATTTTGTAGCGGTGTGAACCAATAATATATCGTTTTTAGAAAATCAGTAACCTCATAACTCCATTTCTTTTAGTTTCAAAAATTTCGAAGACTATTCACCAATTTCAAGAATAAAAATGTTATATAGAATGTTTATTTTCTTATAGGATGAAACCAAATTACAATTGGTATTTAGGTTTTATGTGCCTTTTTTAGAAAAAAATTTTTTTTTGTATAATCTTATCCAATAGTGTTAATAAAATATTGGGAAGGCTTCGTGAATGCAATAAATTATTTTAAAGAGACAATAATAAATAGGGAAAGAAAGAATAAACATTTAAAAGAGAATTGTAATACAAGCGGTGTGTCATGTTTGGAACAGACTTTTCACTGAATAAATTATAATCTACAGTATTATAAAGTAATATTAAAGGGCCTGAGAATTCTTTTTCTTTTTCTAAGCTATTGTTTGTAGTTATAAAGAAACGACGTTTACAATTTGCACCTTATAATAATGAAAATTGTTGGGAACACAACAAAGGTTTGAATTAAATTAATTTACATTTTTCCTTTACTTGTCTTTTAATTGTATGTTGATTTAAATACATTTCGAATTAAAAAGTTATGCTTAGTCAATGTTAGAGATCGAGTTGTATTTAGTTTACTTTGGGAATTATTCAGTGGTTTATAATTCGACCGAGATTTTATACTTTATTTTTCTATTCTGGGATTTATTAACCTTTTTACTTTAGTTATTAATTTTACATTTTGTGCCAATCCTTCAAAGGTTTCAGACGGATTGACCTTCGATGTCTTCTTTATTTTTTCTTTAATTTCTGTTTAAAATTTGCTTTATTTTATGTACTCATTTTTCATTTACATGAAAACAAATCAGTGTCTAAATTCATAGTTTAAAAAGGTTTTTTTGATTAATTAATTACAAATTAAAAATTGAAATATTACTTTACAGAAATTAAAATAAAAGCTGGAAATTGTGACCTCTGCTATTCGAACTGCCAAAAGCAAACCATTCTTAACACCGAATAAGCTTTTCAGTATTAAAAACTATTATCAGGATATTTTATCACTAAAAAATTGTAACGCTTGTAATCCGCATCCCCAAACGGGTCTGTTATTAATGAAACTTAAGTACTCAAGAGATAAGACAAGTTCCCCATCAACTTGATATTGGTACTATACTGTTGGGGAAACTCCGCAGCTTTCCTATTTCCATTCAAGGGGTTCAGTACAACAATTGAAACTACATCAATTTTTCACAAAACGTGGTAGGCATATAAAGATTACCTAAAATTTTTATCAGAGGCAAATCAGTAAATTTTTCCAAAGGAGATTTTTTTTATAAAGATTTACAAGTATATCACACCAGCTGACATGCATGGACTGTAAACAAAATTAATAATTTCATAACTTTTTTTTCATTGTTTTCACTGTTATAATTATGTCTTAACTGGTACACCAAAGAGAGACTTGGCGATGGCTGCTGATGAGAGGGAGTTAATGGAAGAAAGAGAAAGTGTGTTGGAGGAATCTTTTCCACTGGACTGTGCGGCCTGGAAGAGCCGGAATAGTTCTCGCCAAATACAGAAAGTCGGCTCCCTTATCAGGTCGGCGACTATCGCACTGGCTCCGATTCGAAAACAACTGATAACGCGCGTACTTGTCTTTTTTTTATCCAGCCTTCAACGGCAGATCACGAGGCTTTTAAATTCGATTTTATTCTTTTATATTATAGTTTCAAGGATATGAATGCTTATATAAATAGAAATAAATCTTAAATATATAATAAAAATGATAATATTCACGATCTATCATATTATTGAGAAACGCATCTCTAAATTAAAATGAGGCTGATCGTATTGCTAACTTCATATAATATTTTAAATGTATTACTTTTTATTCTTGCAAAATAGAGTAATGTATGGTAATTCGTTCAGCATATTATAGCTTCAGAATAAAAAAAAGTGGTTATAAAAAAACCTATCATTGTAAGCGCATTCTCCTATTTTTGAGAATATCATATTTTCTTAAAATATCTACTGAACTTAAATTAAAAAAAATTGTGTTATCGGTTAGAACTGAGTCGTAAGGACCGTAAAGAAATTGGAGAAAAATTGTCCATTGCAGTGATTAATGCAGTTAAAACAGTGAATTAAATGTGTATAGATTGAGAGCAAACATATTTTGAGGTATTCAGCGATTATTTTAGAATCTTAAATAACACAGGTTGTAGAGAAAAATTACAAGGAAGAAATACATTAGTCAGTCTAATTAGTCCAATTGTTTTTAGAAGTAATTTTATGCCGAAATAATATTCAAAACATTTTCGTGTAAAAAAATTTTTTCTTTACTTTATACTATGTTTATCTGAAATGAAGCACTAACAAATAATGGGTTGTAAGAAATAATGGAACTAAACATGTACGAATATTTTTATTTAATTATATTTCTGTTATAATTTATATATTTATGTTTGTGTACATAAAGGTACATAATATAAGAAGCTAGGTGTGGACAAGGAATAGCATGACGGAGCGCTGTCAGTTACACAACCCCTCAGGCCAGGTTTTGTGTAGCAAAGCCAACAGTTGTGTGGCCGCATCCAGATGTTCTGTCCTGTATTATAGAACCGCAATCTTCAACGTTATATTTATTTCTTTGTCTACATACAACCTTCTTAAGCCTCTCTACTATAAAATTGATGCATTATTTAAAATTACTCGTCTTCCATATGTTCCTTCACACGTAAAATATTAATTTTAAAAACCTGTAACTTTAGATTTTAAACTCCTATTTCACCTTTAAATCAAAGTTTACTAAAAAAAATCAATAAAAAAAAAAAAAAAAAAAAAAAAAAAAAACAGCGCAGATACCATTGTCAGGGTTAGGAAAAAATCGATAGTAGGTGTAGATAATTTATATTAGCCATCGGTAGTAATTTCAATAGTCTGCTGACTACATAAGTATATAATATAATATAAATATATAAATATAAATATAAATAAAATAAATATAAATATAAATCATAAAAAATAATTTTTCTTTCACATTAAGATAATAAAAAAACGATCGATCACTCATCCTCAATCAAGCCGATTTTTTTATCATTTAATTATTTATAGGTACAAAACCATTCCATATATTTTAAATTAGTTTAATAATTTTCACATTAATTTCAATCTGTTAAATTAAAATCCGGGACAGTGGGTGTTGAGTTTTATTTAGGGACTGACACGCAGAATAAATCTCCACTTTCCCACTCCGTCCAATAACCCGTTCTCCCTCTTCAATTTGGAGTGCGTAAGGAGGTTACATCCAAATAAATAAACAAACCGTTGCAAAATGTATATTTTTGCTCTTGGAAAAGTAGCAAGTATCTAATTATATTCTCTTCTGTCGACCAATTACTTTAACGTAATTATTAGAGTGAACTTATCGTACTTTCGCTAAAACAAAATGCATAAAAATATCTTTTTCATTGACACTATACTGTAATTTATGATGAATAAATAATAATTTACGAAACAAAATCTTGAATTACTCAACATACTAGTAAATTCATTACATCGATAGTAGTGTAGCTGGTAAGAAGCTGAAGAGTGTTTTTGGTTGAAGGCTTAACACCTTCAAACAAAAACACTCAAATGTTTATATTTTCAGGAACGTCCGATTTGAAAAATTCTTTTTGTGTTAAACATACTGTTTACTGAGGAAGACTTTAGTCTTAATAACATGACTGTTCAACATAATGGATAAGCAACTTTTAATAATCTGAAAAACTGGTCATTTAGAACAGTATCTCCCCATTAAGATACAGCTTGGGTTTAGTAATTTTAAACTTTTAAGCAACGAAAAGACAATTTAAGGATACTTTATATTTGTACTTGCACAAATATTTATACTTGTGTTTACTTGCCAATTAAAATTGTGAGGTAAAATACAAAAATAAATATTTAAGTATCTTAAGCGTCGCCTTTAGAAAATATGTATGGTTGCAAAGCGAACCAGTATAAACTTAAATCAAAGAAATAAATCTAAAAATATTATATAATAAAATACTTTAAGTTCTAATAGGTTGATACATACATTGTTAAAAATAAAAAAAAACTCTGTTAATATGGATAAAATTATCAAAATGAATACTTTTTTGTAAGGATTTGTCCTTTTGTTTTTCCTCATAAACTATGGAGGTATTTATGTTGTTCAGATGCAGTAGATCGTTTTATGTATTTTTTACATTTCCTTTTTTTTTTTTTGTTATATTCTTGATTTTTAAACGAAAGTTTATGATTTATTAAAGTATGTTCTATATTTGTCATTGTAATGCAATGAAAAATTAAAATATTATAGCTTGATTGCTCTTCGTGCCACAGGAAATATTAATATTCTGAACTATCGATTTTTCACATAAACCAGCACATTACGCAGTAAATATTTTTCCTATACCATTAACAACATTAAAATCGTTAGTTTAAGAATAAATTTTATAGAGCTTTAGTAATTCAAACAAAAGTTCCTTGTGGATTTCAATGAAATCATCTGAAAAATCGCCAGAAAATTGCTAAATCAAACATATTTCACTGAAAAGAAATTATAAATGATTACAAAAAAGTGAAAAAATGAGCTTATATTTATAAGCTATAAATAGAATATAATGTAAAATCCTTGTTCGCTACTTATTTACATAAAAATAATAAACTTATGATCATTACAGTTTAGTTGTTTAAATCCTTTTACTGGATACTTCTATCTGAGTGATCAAAGCCAGGAAAGAGTTGAAATACGATAGTCAACTAGACTACACAGATAGCGCTTTACAAAGCACTACTCTATTTTCCACAGTTAAATTACTTGGAAAGGTATCTTAGATATTTATCTAATTGAAAAGAATTTATTTTTATTTTTTTCAAATGAAAGACAAAATTTAAATTATTAATTCCAATGACATGTACGATATGTCGTTTCAAATGAATACTTAAAAAATAAAAAGATATTAAAATTAAAATGTTCCAAATTCTTATTTGGCTATCTCATACTTCGAAAAAAAAAATGAAATTATTTAAAAAATCTAAATGAATGTGGAATAATATATAAACAAGTAAATTATTGTATTATATTTTAAATATAAATGGCTACTGCTTATCTATATTTTTTATCAAATCTCATTTGAAAATAATTGATCCTAGAAGGGCCATGGCCAAACACTGATTAGCTCTGTAATTTCGTGCTAGAAAAATCATCAAAGAGAAAAGGATGTGATGGTAAAGAAAAAAAGAAGAAGAAAAACTGTAGTATCATGGTATTAACGAGATGTGAAGTCTACTTCAAATCGGTCGAATTAGAAGTATTAAAAACAACTCAAATGTACTTTATACTGAGTTATAGTTAATAAAAAATGTTTTATTTAATATTATAATAATGTTAGAGAATAGTGTAATAGCTTCATACTGTAATGACTATCGTCGCTAAGTTTTATGTTAATTAGTGTTTGTCCTGTAAGATTTGAATTGAACAATTTTAAATAGAACAATGGATTGCCAGGACATTATTTTTGCTTTAGAAATACTGCCTTCTTGTGGATTGGAAATAAAAGAATATCTTTTTGTAAACAGTTCTAGAATTCGATTATTTCTTCAAATATTGTAATCTAGCACGTTCTGTCCTTATCTTATCCTGTTTTGTTCTACAAAACTGGGCAGTATAGAATACAAATAAAGCCAATCTATTCTGTTTTGCCCAAGGTTCATTTTTAAACCATCCCTATTTACTTTTAATATCACAATAGAATTAGATAAGAATATAAAATGTACATCTGTATATGTTTTTAACTATTTGTTAAGAAGTCAGTCTAGAATGATAATTTTATCTACGCATGAAAAAAATCAAATGTCATATGTTTTGGTTTTATTTATTGTTCTTCTTGTATATAACTATTAAAAAAAACGTAGTAGGAAAAAATATTTTGCGAAAAAGCAAGTTAAATTTGTTTTTAGCCTCCATAAAAATCTCTAGATCCGAAATTTCTCAGAAATAAAAAAATATTTATCGCTGCCTAGTTTAGAAAAAGTATTTTTGACCAATCTGTATAATATGGGTGAAGAATTAAAATAATTTGGAGCGACTAACGTAACAAAGTGGGCCCTATAAAATGCTCCAAGGTCCTTTGATTTTTTTTATTATTTATGAAAATCATAAAATTTGCAACAACTTCAACACTACTTCCCTACTAAACAACACTCAAGTCCCCTATAAACAGACATAGGCTATCAAGTCAGAACCGAAGATAAAACGTTTGGGGATGTTTTTAAAACTACTTTATTTCCTTCCTAGCCCTGAAACCTAAAAGACATTGGTATGGTTTAAATGAGAAGAGATTTAGCTTCCCAAAGGTTGTATCAATGTTGGGTTCGAATAAAACCCTTAGGTTTTTTTAATGTTTGTGAAATTAAAACATTTTTTTATCTGCTTTAATGGAATTCTTTTAGATTTGTTAATGCACTTGATCTATGCATAAAGAAACTCGGTTGCAGTAAAGTAACTAGAAATCGGATTTTTATGCAGCAAAATACCGAAAAACGTGCAGTAAAAACCCAAAATATCAAGTTACCACCCTATTGTTTATGATTGGGGTCATTTCGTAGGACCGCCACTGGATTAAAAATCGACAACCAGGCTGAATTCGAAACGGTGCCGCCGAAATCACTTGCCAGTTAAAGTTAGCACTTTAACTCGCTCGGCTACGAACAGTCCTATACTTTAAAATATCTAGAAATAATAGCAAAAACAATTTATATTGAAAACGGTTGTGAGTTAGTGACCTTCCGTCCTCCTAGACAGGTAAGTTCTCCCCTCCTCCAATTATTAATAGGATGAATTTTTCTTATCTGATTTATAATGAGCGTCTAATTGATTCTTATATCAAATTTAACTGAGGATTATTTGATAATCAGGTTTTAATTTTGCCTAAGATACTTGTTCCTACTTTCAGTATTTTGTAAATGTTTAAAAAACTAATAAATAATACAAATTCGGAATGAAAATAAAAATTTGGAATTTCCAGTAGTAAAAAAAAATTTCAAGGGAAGAGAGAGAGACTTGAGGTGGAGTGGGAATCCGTAACAAGCTAATTCTAGAGACATTTTTTTCATTGCTACTCAAAACCATTAGTTAATTTTGTACTATTCCAAGAATTTTCGCCACTTCTATCGACTTGTTTTTTTTTGTTTGTCTGTATTTTTGTAAGTATGGTTGGCAACCTTGCATTCTTCTTTTCATACGTTGATCAAATCACCGGCAACGTTGATCAATTTTTATCTAAAATATGTCAATTCCCAGCTATAAAATAAATAAAGAAAAATTGATGAAATGAAAAGTAATAAATATTGGCATAAATATACTTATATATGTATAATATGAGAAGTTTTGTTCAAAGATTAAATGTTATGCTATAAAAATAAAAAAATTGAGCAAAACGAGTGAAACGTGCAATTCTGTAAAGAAAAACTCAAAATTTAATGGAGAAACCCCAAAGCGTGCAATATAAAAGTAGTTTATTTGAATGTCTTTTTCATGATTCGAATTTCTGTCGAGGTTTAACAAAAATTGGCGCTAAGAAACAAAAGATGTTATTGCATAAAAATTCTATCCTTTATGTATTCACAAGTAAAACAGAAAGAAAACTTGCTGAAATCAAAAAAAAATTTTCTCGGCACATTAGTAGGAACCCTTAAATATTTTTTGACCTAAAAACAAAAATTCATTGAACCCAGCGTTCTCGTGTCAGTTCCTTATTAGGTTCAAAAATAAAATATGCGAAACTGTATTATTCTAAAAAAAAAAAAACAATTCACCGAGTGCCAAAAATAAAAAAATAAATAAAATAAATAAGCTGCTTTTTAAATTGGTAAAACTAAATTAAACAATAACATACTTCCACCAATTTATCAAAACAATGGGCAACGACAAAGACATATTTTTTAGGCTTTTGAAATGTTTGCTCTGCCTTTCATTTGTTTGGTCAGCCTCATTAATCCGGTTCCCAGAAATTAGAGGGAAGTAAAATTGAAACACCGCTCAGGTATTTAGTGGTTTTTTATTTTAATATATTTTTTAAAAGTAAAAATCATTAATTTAGCTATTAAAGATTATTTTAGCAATATTGGATAATAATTGAAATGATAGAGAGAGAGAAAGTTATTATTATTTTTAGCTGCAATCTGATTCTTAATATTCAAACAGGGCCAGTTCCAAAACCTATCAAATCATTTTGAACTTTTTTTTCTATTAAATGAACAGTTTGGGTACTTGATTGTAGGATGATAAAATAATTTTTAACTTTTAAATGCAGTTAAATCACATATTATTTAACTATTTTTTTAACTTGTTGATTAATTTTATTTTTATTATTATTTGTTTTCTCTTTAGTTGCGTGTTCTTAGTTTACAACTATGAATGTATTTAATTATGTAATATTTGGTATTTAGTTCGTTTCTAATTCAGAATTTTATAATGTTATAATTTTATTTTATTATTAATATATATTTTTATTTACTGTATGTATTTTATTTGATATAAAATATTTAGAAAATGTTGGTATTTTTGGTAAATTTAAGTGTTTTTTTTTTTCTGATACTATATTAGTATTTTCTTTTTTAAATAAAAGTAATTATTATTATTATTAATAACTGTTTTAAATAAATCATTTTACCTCGTAGTTATCTAGTACCTAAGCTGATTAATAATTAAATAAATAAATAATTTAAAAACATGAAACTGGACTAAACTAGTCTAGTTTTTAAATGCAATGCCTCAATTTCAACAATCATCGTAGTGACTATATACGTTCTTAAATATTCTAGAACGATCTTATGAAGTTTTTAAAAATGAAATAGGAAAATATTAGATTATTTTTCTTCATTATTTGATGGATGTCTACAACGCAGCTAACTTTGTTGTATGGAAATTTTTATCCCCTGCTCGATGAGAAACAAAAGGATTTGTTGCAACACAACCTTCCTTACGACACCACCCCTTCGACATATTTAAGGCAGGATAGAAATACTATTATGTGATCTACCTGTATAAATCACAAGGGCTCATTTTCTCGTCGAGATAATTATATTTGATGATAATATTCATTACTTTATATATTACTCATTACAAATATGTTCCAATTAATGTACAAGGATTTTATTTGTTGATTATTCTTGATGAGAATTAAATTTCATTCTGTTAAAAATATTGAATTTGAATTGTCACCGCTGTTATTGATAAATATATTTTTAATATATGTACGTCTATTACTTTTTCAGTTATTAGAGCATGATATTTTGTGGGATATTTATTTATGTTTTCATAATCTCTAATAATGTATGTGTCTAAGGACCCCTTCCATAAAGGTGGTTGGTACTGATATTTATGCACTTCATGAATTTTGTTAAAATTATTGATGACTTAATTTAATCTGATATTTAAAAATCTATTTTATTTGTAAGCAAACCTATTCACTTCTAACTTCCAAGAATACTTATAAGCTCTAAAGAAAATGTTCAATAAGTTTTAATCATTTTGAATATTTTAGGAACATTTCGGATTTATAAATATATTCAGAATAACTACTTTATTTTTCTATTTCTATTTTTTAATTTTTATGCTTTAAAATCTTAATTGGTATTCCAGTCATATTTTAAATAACGAAGAATTTTCATTCAATTTATTACAAAGTCTTTGGTATAAATTTCAAAGTTCATATCACCAGTGACGTTACGTTATTTTTACTATAATTTATTTTTGGTTTTCTGACTTTATTATAATTAATATCATAGTATTTTATGTTATTTATACTTTTTGGGCTCAGCGGTAGATGTCATCTCTGAACCGTCTAACTGAGTAAAATACAAACACAATGTTTTTTTTTTATAAATTGTTTTTTATTTCATAAGGTTTATAATTTATACTTTTTCAACTTTTTCCTTTTTTATGTTTAGATCGTTCTTTTTAACAACAAAAGTTATTTATTAATATTAATTAAAGAATGAAATTTACATATAGCTATGAAATACTTTATAAATAGTTTTTTCGAAACTGTTAATGATAATAAATATTCATTTTAATAAAAAAGATGTTATACAACTTGTTGTTTATATTATGAATATAATATTTAGCTAATATAGCACCACTTGATGCCTCCTAAGTCCAAAAGAATCTACAATACGATTTTAATGTTTTAAAAATTAATTAAAAATCAACGAATCATTCTAGAGACAACTCAACTCAATCATTGTTCAGTAGAATCTCTCCAAATATTTTTCTTTATGTAAAATTTTTCTTTATGTTCTGTGTATTCCACAGAGCACGAGGATTCTTTTAAGATGTCTCTATAATGAAGCTTTAATTAATACATTATTTTTAATGCTATAAAGATTTTTTTCAGATATACCAGATATAAATGCTTAAGTGTCCTTAAGTTTAACATCAATATAAAAAGTATATGTTTATTATCGTAAGATGGAAAGCTCAGTGAGCAAAACGCTATTATATCTCCTGGGCCCGATTTCGAATTGGGTTGTGACAGATAATTATTTATTGTGTTGTTGAAGCCATGAGTCAATTCTGTTAGTTTGGGAGCCCTCCCAGTTTTTATTAAGTAGTAAACCTCAATTGGGAGAAACACTCAGCGGATTAGCGTGATCTTGAACAAATCACCTCCTTATTAAACCGTTGTTAAAGAAGCCGTACTTCCTTACTAAGTACTGTATCCTTGACCCTTCTTGTATCTTGTTTCGTTCGTTCGTTTATGTTAGCGTATAACTTTACTTTCATCATAGCCATTTGTGTTTTATTTGTTTATGCTTATATTTGTTTTATTACTTTTTATTCATTTAAAAAAATATATATTGTCTATTCGATTGATTAAAATTATATATGTACGGTAAATTTTGTGATTTTAAAAATTGAAAAATCAATTCTATTGTGTTATCGTCAATAACGGTTGTAGTGGTATAGGGGTTTATTTTATTTTTTTATTGATGTAGACACGTTGAAAAAATAAAAAGTTTAAGAAGTACTTGAACGTTTTGCTGTTTCCCTGAAATTGTAAAAAATATTTTTAAATCAGTATTCTATTCTTTCATTTTCGATTCACAGTAGAGGTGTTATGATTTTTTTTTAACTATTCCTTTCTCTGGATGCTTTATTCTGTTTAATCCATCCTCGCTTCGAGTGGAAATTCTCCTTAAAGAAGTTTTCATTTTCCACAGGTTAGAGGAGAAGACATCTTGAGGTACTTATTATTCTCAAAGAGGAGTCGAAGCGGGGCGTCATTGAGCGTTGATGTTGGCGGCAGCTAAATGAAACGTCGGCCGGGGCGTGCTCTGCTGCCTCAGATTACGCCAGCGTGACGCCACAGCGTATTTTCCTCCGCGACCTGCCCGGGGAGCTATTTATAGACCACTATTACTATTTATTTGTCGGCCCTCGCCTACGCAATCTTATCTCGTGTTTCCCGCGAACTTTGACGTCACTTATTTCGCTGTGCAGGGAGTTCACAGAACAATCTGAAGCACCTCTTCTCTGTGTTTCACAATTTGAATTTATTCTGCGTAGCCTTTTGTTTGTAATTTGAATAATGGAAATTTTTTTCTGTGAATTCTTTCGTGGAAAGCAGATAAAGTAGATTAGGAAATTTTACCCTGTTTTTCCCGGTTGGATATAAGCGTTAAAATGCACCAGTCATCTGTTCGGAGATAAAAAATATATTTTAGTGAACTGAGAATTGCATTTCACAATTTCTAATTTATAAAAAAGATATTTATTAGAATAAGTAACAAAAGCCGTTGGCCCACACTCAGCATAAATTAAATAAGCATTTTTCTAATATTGTCAGAATCCCCATTATCATAAATACAAATGTACAACTGTTTAAAGTTATTTCTTTACCTGTTGCGTCGCAACATTTTGAGCAGGTTCTGAAGTATGCTTACGGGCTTTACTGAGTTTCTAGTCTAAAAGTGTTGGGGCACGCTTAGTAAAATAAGCACTAAAATTACTATAGCTTTAACTCTAAATCATAATCTAAGGGAATACGGAATTCCTACACTATCTCCGTCATATTAACATTAAATACAATTTTTTCTCCCCAAGCTCGTTTGATAATCGCTTACATTTAAGGCTTAATTTAATTTAGTTTTAAGTATATACATATAATAATATCTGTTAATGTGTTTGTATGACTGTAAAAATTTCAATAACTTCTAACTATTACTTTCTGAAACGTTCCTTATTTACCTAAGTATTATATTGTAGAGTATTTTTGTTTTGTTTTTTGTACGATTTCTACATATAACATTTATATTCATATAACACCTCAAGAAATAATCCTAAATCTACTATATCGTGTTTATGATTATCTTATCTGTTGACAGTCACATTCAACCTTCTAAAGTCGTAAATTAACATGAAAATGTTAATATAACATTTGAACAAAACTTATATAGATTTTTTTTAGTAGAAAAGGAAAATACTATTAAAAACATATGAGAGGAGACAAAAAAAAAAAAAAGAAGCAAACAAGTGATAAATCAATAGAAAATTCGAGTTTTATAAATAGAACAGAAAAAAGGTGGGATGTAAAACCACAAACTAAAGGTGGTTGTATTCGAGTATTCTGTACTTTATTTCCTTTTACGTTTTGTCTCCTTTCGATTAGATGATTTTCTCGTTTATGTCATATAATTAAATTACTCTATGGTATACTATTACAGACTTATTAATGTGGTAAATTTTAGTAACTCCTTTTTCTGTATTTGGAAAACAGATTTTTTTCGGGAGATTCCTGTTTGAGGACTCTTTAAGGGGGTAATTTTATAACCCTCCGAATCCACCCCACAGCTGCCAGGTGCATGACAACCTCCCCTACTTACCTGCGGCTCTCCTAAGCCTCTCAACTTCTCCTACAGGCTTGGCAAATTTAAAATTACCTTTACAGCTTGTTATGAAGGCGAATTACTTAACCACTTTTGATGGTAATAATATTACTTTAACTAATTTTAGGTCTTTAGTTCTTTGTTGTTTGATTCACTTCACAATTTACATCAATACGACAGTTTACTCTAAGATAAACTATATTTCAAACTGTACTAAATCTTATTGCTAATGTTGATTAATACTAGGATTGGAATACTAAATCTATATCTACTGAAACATACTTTATGTCTTTTCTAACAAAGTATGCGTAACTATTATAGTAACTTCTTTTTCTCCTACCTGGTCATACTTGTATTGTTACGTTTGTCAGGAGTATTTGGGTATTATGTACGAGATTAAATATGTTGCTAATTATATATCTGCATTAACTTATTTTTGTATTTTTGGGGAACAATTTATTTCTGGAAGCAATGAGTAAGGTTTTACTGCAGTGCAGCCCAGCGGTGGGTTAAGCACCTTAGTGATGGGCCTGCATCTTATATCACTCCCCTTCCGTCTCTCCTCCGCCTAGCTTTGCTATCAATCTAAACAACTCTCACAATCAGTACTGTACAGCTAAAAAATAAGAGACTACATTTGGTTGTTTTTCTAGATAAGAAGAGTTGATGTTTAAAAAGTTTTACCGTTTTTTAAAAAAATATTATATCAGTAGTAAATGGAAAAATGATTACCTCACTAAAAGGAAAATGTGCGATTTAATAATCAAACCATTTTAATTAATATAAAACCTTTTTTTGGTACGGTGTAAATATAGCGCAAACAAGAAGTTTTATATTATTACACAATCATATCAGCTCTAGTAGCTTCTTGTAACTCTTAATAATCGTGTCTAACCGGTTTTTCGATCATCTTTCAGAAATATGGAATTTTAATTACGTGTTTTTAAGGTTAGAGATTAATTCTGATGAGGAGAGCCATTTTCGTAATCGTATTTAATGGTAACTCGCTTGCAGATGGATCAACTGTTCAAGTCACTGAAACAAACCATTTATAATTTAGATATCCAAACCAATAATTTCTATCTCTGTTCTGATTAATATACTTCTTCGGGCACTTTAATTTCATTTCAAACTTGCGGCCAATACCAGATCTGCCAAAATAGAGTTATTATCATTAATACTCATAAGTATTAATTGTTATATTATTTCATTTCAATTAAAATCCTTCATACTTCTTTATTTCTTGCGTCTTTACGTTTTGGACTATCCGTCTTTCATTATGTAGTTCATGTACAAATATTACAAGATTATATTAAAGCAATTTTGATATAATCATTACAAAAACTCCTTGTCTATTACATAAAATTTAGTTATCAATATTTTTTATGAATTAATATAAAATATTTTGAAAATAATGTTAATTGTGTAGAGAATGATAAGGAACATGATTATTAAATTTCAGATATTTGTTTATTTATTAAATTGAAATTTACTACATCTATTACAACCATTCTAGATCCAGAAATTGTACTTTTTTGAATTTTATTTGGAATTTTTTCACATTTTTGCTTTTTCACACAATTAACTTGGGGTGTTTTATTAATACTCAGTTGAGATACCTAATACAAAATTTTTCAAATTGTTGAAGTAAAATCACAGAGCTACTAAGTTACATCTGATTGACATAACATTCATTTTATTCGAACATTCGCAACAGGGATGCGGAAATAATGTTTTAAGACTAAATTCATCTTCAAAGGCATGTTCTACGCCAAAAATAATCTATGAATCTTAATTTGAAAAATATAAAAACAATTTCTGAAGCTGAGCTATAAATTTTATTCAGCAATTTTCTTCACTTTGTACCGCCCTCGACATCCTCTCTCAACCCTTCTAGGTTCTATTCCTCTGGACTTGACTCAAAATTGTTCAAAATGCCACATATTCCACTCTCACTTTAATCTCCTCAATTAGTGGTTTTCCTCATTGTAAAAAATCACAGTTGAGAAGCAATATGTAAAAATGGAGCAAGAGAAAGTGTTGGAAATATAATGCCATCGAATCTCTTACGTATTAGGAACAGTCCATGCGTTACTCGCCCGATTTTCTATTTTTTACATTGATGCACAGGATAAAACATAAACGTTTCTTGTAACAAAACTAGATAAGTGGATCGAATTTTTTTTGATTATTTATTCTTGATGTTGAAATAAATTAAAAACTTAAAAAATACTCGATTTTCATTTCATAAATATAATATCCTGCCTTGTAATATTCCTCTGACAATATTTCGTATATAGATAAGAGTAAGTAAAAATATGATATGCATTTTGAAAAAAAGAAAAGTGCATGTGAGTCCGGGTGCTTGAAAACCATGAACCCTCTGTCAATTGAATAATTAATAAATACATATATAAATTGTATGTATAATTTTAATTTATAAATAAGTTCGAATTTAGTGTATGGGAAAGTATAAGGATATTGCAAAATTTCGATTCCAGTTTTGGACAGAAATACAAATCTGGAGGTCCTCAGAGTCCAAGTATCGCAAAATGATCAGTGTGTGAACAATCAAGCTCAAAAACGAAATGTCGTACGAAACTGAAATTATATACTTAGGGCTTATGTATGCCTGAGATATTACAAAAACGTTTTCGCTAAAATCGGCCATCCAGAAGTTTACCACTTTATAGAATTATCTTATAGTTTAAAGGATTTAATCAAAAATGGCTCTAACGATTTTGATTGAACTCCGGTAGTAAATGTGAAATAAAGTGATCTTCAATATCATTTAGGCCCTATATTCATTTAAAAAAAAACTTAGCAGGGATAAAATTAATAAAAAAAAGAAGAAAAAAATGGAGAAATAGATACAGCAGTTTAGACTGTGAAATCGAAGATAGCCGAGCATGTCCGATCTCTCCCGATCTTAATCATATTTACTCGTATTTGTTATATTTTGTTAAACTGTTTATTCTTGGCAGGAATAAAGTTTATATTCCTTATTCGCACGTTGATAAATTCTAGATATGAATTTTTATAGAAAAATTAAATGTTATAATTTTCGCTTATGAGGATAATAAATGGAAGTTGTGTGATTCACAGCTCCACATTTTTACATTGTTAGTGTGAGGAAGGCAACGGAAACTATTGGTAAATTTAAGTGCAGTATTAGAAACCGATTTTTCGATAACAGTATTCTATGACAATGGAGTGTTATTTATCTCTCTTTTTCTAATCTTAGTAGAGGCCATATTTCTGATAGTTGGATCGTAGTAAATAAATTGAGAGTGACAGCTCTGATAAGCTCACATTTCAGTATGTTTCTAATTTAACTTTTCATTGTTTCGTTCATTATGTGTGTATGATCACTTAATTACTTGATTAATCACCCTAAATAAACCATTAATAAATATCTAAATCAGGTCGAAATAAGGGCTGATTATTTGAGTGAATTACAGGCAACAAGACAATTACAGACCGGACCGTATGAAAGCCCTAACGGTCTGCTGTTCACATCAGGTATTCCCAACGTGGGTAGGGTTCCATACAAAAGGCACTTTTAGTTTAGCTAGCTATGACCATTATGTAAACAACTTAACAGTTCCTAGCCCCATAAGGGTTTTGGATTAATGAATTTTAATGAGTCTTATTAGGTCTAAACGTGGACCGAAATTGCCAATTTATGAAATTTCATTAAACGCAGAGTACACGACGCGACGTAAGATAAGATTTTTATAAATTATGATGAAACTATACCTTAATTTTATAAAAAATTGACATGGGTAGATAAGTAATATGACATTATATAATTTATTAAAAATTTAATATCATCGTAGCATTTGTTGAATATTTCAGATCCTTGAGTGGTAATTTGTTGTAGTCAAAATGTATTTTTCTTATTATTGATAACGCATTATCACAAAGAAAAATAAAGCTCTTAATTTTTATCGACATTTCTAAAAATCTAAAATGAAAACAAAATATTACAAGTATATGTCCTAAGAAACTTCTTGCCATTCTTGTTCAAGTTTTCTAAATTTGGACATATGGAATTGAGCCGTGGGGCTCGACCAAACCATCAAATTTCTCCCGCATCCAATCCTTACAATCCAAAACCCTACGTATTACGTTACAAATAAACTCATTCACAAAGACCTTAACATCCAATTCGTTGCAGATTTGGCCCAAAACAGTTATGCGTCTTTTCATTCCAAACTCCTTAAGCATCCTAACCCATTAATTCTTAATCTTTCATCCTTAACAATCCCTGATGATCTTCGGAGGCGTCTGAAAAGAAGATGGCCACGGGACCTTTTAATTTAAATTAATGTTTGAAGTACCCAAGATTTTCAAGTGTATATGAAACATACAACATATTTACTTGTTGTATTTATTATTTGTACATTTAAATCACATTAAATAATTTTAAAAAAAAGTTTTTTAAGATTTCTCACTGACTTTAATTATTATTATTCGATATCGAATTCAGATTATTAACCCACCTTTTTGTATCATTCCGACATAAATTCTATTTTTTTTTTAACTATTCGATAGAAGAAATCCGATTTATCTATAAATTATTTTACCGTTGTTTTCTATTCCCAAACCGCATATTTGCTTCCACACAGTGGCCTACAGTGAAAGCAAACTTTCAACCTCCCTCCTTGCCTCAAAAGAGTCCCGAGTGGCACTACCTACTGAAAGACAAATGAACCGACGACATTTTAACGGTACTGCATGTCCTTCTTTTGCAAGACGAGTAACCTAACTGGCAGTTATTGGGAAAACATTTTTAAGTTTCCAAGTTTATATATTGAGAAGGAAGAAGATTTGAAAGCTTGATTTTGAAATTATTTTCTGGTGTTACTGAGTTGAAAATTCCCTTTCTGAGTTGAAATATTTCTATCAATGCGGTTTTCAAGTTGAATATATGATACGCTATAGAACAGTACCAGTACTTGTGAGAAACTGTGATGCATTATTGTTTAAAATTCCTGTTAAAGAGTAATATTTAATATACAGCTTAATCACACTTTCGCAACAATCTCTCTGAAAAAGTCAGGATAGACGAATCACCAGGAAAGAGAAGAATTACGCCTTGGAAGAAACAGTCAGGATGTTACCTGAATGTTTTTAGGACAGTAGGTATTTTTCAAAGCACACCCTTACTTCTAGTCAAACAAGGATCTACCCAAAGTATAGCTGAGACCTCTGGGTGTACCTCTGGCTCGCCACATTGGTTCCAGTTTGTAGACAGAGCTGCCAAATACCCTTAGGAAGGTAACTGGACTATGCTTCGGCCATCTGTTGAACCCCCATCCAACTCTATCTAAGTTATACCTGCACTTACTACTTCTGTTATTCCTCATGATTCAGTAGAAAACTATATACCATTTGAAAAAAAAAATTTTTTTTAAGCATTTCGAAACCATTAATGAAGGTATCTTATAAAATGTAAGAGGGCATGTCTCTGAAATGATTTTTTTTTTTTTTTAATTTTTAATGTTCCAAAATCGTATTGTTGATTTTTTAGAGTTACAGCATAAGCGACGAATTTTATCCTCAAAATGATACTTTAGGTTCCCTTAACTTGGTGGTAGAAAAATGAAAAAGTAGTGGTTTAATCGATATGAAAATTAATCCGATGTCTTTATTTATATTTTCTCTCTAGTTAATTGTAGTAAATTTTTAAATAAAATCAACATTTCATTGTCCAAGAGGCGAAATACTTTATTATAAAATAAAGCTAATAATTGTCTAATAGGCTAAATTTGGCCTAATTATTGTTTAAACTTCCTGTCAAGAGTAATATTTAATATACTGCTTAGTCATTATTTTGCTTGTATCAGTCTATCTGAAGAAGTCAGGATAGACAAATCACCAGGGAAGAGAAAAAATACACCTTGGAAGAAACAGTGAGGATGTTACCTGAATGTTTTTAGGACAGTAGGTATTTTTCAAAGCACACCCTTACTTCTAGTCAAACAAGCATCTATCCAAAGTATAGTTGAGACCACTGGGTGTACCTCTGGCTCGCCACCTTGGTTTCAGTTTTGTAGACAGAGCTGCCAAATACCCTTAGGAAGGTAACTGGACTATGCTTCGGCCATTTGTTGAACCCCCATCCAACTCTCTCTAAGTTATACCTGCACTTACTACTTCATGACTCAAAGATGTGCTTCTAATACTTTCATGGCGAAGAATCGCCTAAGATCGAGTGATTGACTCAAGCTATAAATGTTTGTCGCGTCTCATGTCAAAAATGTGTTAGGTCCATTGACCTTTAAAAACTGATTTTTTATTATATATGCAATTTCAAAAGCAATAGTTTAGTCGCCACCTAATCTTACGTTCAAAATATTAATCTAAGCAGGTTTACAAGGTGACCATGATAGTGATAATGAAAGCTGTTGCAGCCACTGATGTCGTGTAACTAATATTTGTTGTTTTACTGTCAGGATTTGCCGGATAGTGCACTATCAACTTTCTACGCATGCGCGACGAACAAGCACGGCTGATACCTTCTACAGGAAACCTTCGTTTTGTAATGAGTAAAGTGGTTTTGAATTGGAGATAATTATATCAGATTTAATCTTCCTCACCCGTCGCCATATCTTAACTAGTAGAATAGAATTTGAAACATTTACTTATATCGAGATAAAATATAAATCTCGCTAAAACGAGGAAATGGTTTGAAATTAGATATGCATAAGTTTATCTATACAGTATATGTTAAGTGTATGAAGGAATAGACATTGCTACTATTAAAATACTATCAACTAGACATTGCTCCGCTATTAAAACTTCTATTTAAAAAAACCTAAAATAATTAAATATTAAGGAAAAATGTTTTCACATTTAGTGTTTTGTAGTGTTTATAACAAATAAAGACGCACAAAAAAAAACCAAAAAAAAAAAACCCAAATGCTGCAAGGCAGTTTAAATAAAACAAAAAACACTAGATGCTTCCACAGCGAATACTGCGCTTACATTAAGCTTTAGACTAAACAAAAGTTGTACAACAATTGTTAACTGCTGCACCCGCATTACTGCCAAGTAATGTTCTCATAAATATGACACTGATGTCAGACGTAAAATATGGCATCTGCGAGTGATTGTAAGTTGACGGTTTTTACATCACCGGAATCTTTATTGCTGACTTCATTGATTTTCGAAAGAATTTTTATAAAAATTGCATTTCTAAAAGGTCGATGTTGGTATTAAATTAAGCCTAGTGACTCCTGTACAGGTTATACAATTAACAGTTAACATCTTTTACGACCGAGTACCTCATATGGGTAATTGTGTTCATAAAGTAAACTAGCAGAAAATTTCGAATAGTTTTATCCATTAATTCTTGTTCATGTGAACGTATATATGCATTAGAAATATTTGGAGGGTATAATATGTTTTATTATTGTACAAAATCTAATTACTATATTAAAAACAACAATACTGAAAGTTTTTTGTTTTTTAAAATTTATTTTATACCAGATCGGCCTGGTGGGTAAAATGTATAAATTAAAAGAAAAAAAAGAAAGATAAAATAAATTGATAAGAATAATGCTACTTATTAAAAGAGCTGAAAGTTTGATTGAGTGTCTTTTGTATATTTCATATCACGTTACCAAATACTAGTATTAGAAATACTATATACAGTATCAATGTTATCTAATTCAAAATTATATAATAAAAATAAAATAGTATATAATAATATAGTTGATAGTGATTTAATATTTGATCATGGATTATATATGAGGAGAAGATATAAGAGGGGGTGTGGTCAGTTAAGAACACAAATAAGAAAAAACGTATTTATTAGTGACAACGTTTCGGCCAGAAGGTCAAGCCTTCACCAGGGATAAGAACAAAAAACGAGATAAGAAGTATAATTAATAAACGGAAATAATGAATAACGACACGAAGGAAGATAATAGAGAATATAGTTCCATAAGTAGCATTGGAGAAAATTTGTAGTGTCGCATTACTAGAATATTGAAACTGTATGAGAATATAGTATTATTAAAATCAAGAATGAAAAATAAAGATAAGGACATGAAAACAATCTAAATAAATACATGTAAAAATTGAAAATTGTTTAAAAACGAAGTAACGTAAAAAAATGATAAAGAAAAACATTTTTCAATACCCAACAAACCGAACTAATTATTTCACAAATAGTGTTTATTTAATTACCGTAAGTCTCAGAATCATTAAAGTATATAAAATATACTTTATCATGTTTTATATGTAGTACTTTTTTTTTTTTTTATTGATAGATATTACAATCTACCACACAGTTGTGGGCAATAGGTAATATTGATGAATGATCACATTCATACTAAAATAAAATAAAAATAAATGAAAAAAAAATCTTTTAAAATATATACAAACAAAATGAACATAATCAAACTAAGTGTATGAAAAAAAATAACATTATAATAAAATAATATAATTGCTAGTCACATTTACACTCTTATATACAATATTTACACAATGGACCTGAGGATCCCTGAGCCCACTACATCCCCCACGTGTGAGGGGTAGAGTAGAGCTCAAAAGATCCCAGCGCATCCCTCTCGGCGCATCACTGGTAGTGAGCCAGTGGAGGCTGAGCAAACAAGCCGCAAACAATATTTAGAACTAATTTTATTTTAATGAAGTGTAACTAACTTTATTTAATTTTATTTTATCAAAGTAAGTATAACATACCAGAGGGGACTATTTCAATAACAAAATAAAAATACGAGTATATCTAAGGTTTCTATCTGTCAGTTTGTTATGTTGGTATGAGAATAGAGGGAGGTTCATAGTTTTATGACAAACTTACTACTTACTGTAAAGGTCTAACAGGTACATTTTCTGGTAAAAGTCAACTATAAAGATTGTGTGATGATAATTGGCATTGATTTTCAAATTCATTTAATTGATATTTACATTTTTAAGACTTGAAATTTAAGAAGACTCCGTATTTTTCAATAAATGTTCTAAAATATTTCATTGAAGGATTAAAATAAAATGTAGCACTATGAACATTTTATTATTTATTCTGAGACCAATAAAGTATGCATTAATTTCAATAGACGGAACTTCATAATTTTTTTTAGACATTTCAGAATCTTTAATAGAATAACTGAAAGAATATGAAGACGTTTTCTGGTGACAGAATATCAATCCCGGTTATCAGAGCTATCAGAATTATCAAACTATATATTATAGGTTATCTATCTCATATTTATTAATACCCATATTATCATAAATTATAGTGCTTTATTTATAGGTGTAGGTTTTTATATGAGTAAGTAGGTAGCCAAGGAGTACATTGGATATTTTTTTTAATAATACGTTTATTTTATAGCTACCTATACACAGCATCTAATTTTGCAATTTTTGGTGGACGAAATTTCAAAATTTGTATGTATCCAGTTTATTAATTTTTGTACTCTAGTTATTAAAAAAGATCTATAAATGAAAAGCAAAAATAATTACACTTTATTAATAATAATGAGATTTCATCATATTAACTAGAAAATATCCAACTTAATAAACGTTCAAATTATCCACCAAAGGATAACAATTTACAAATAAAATTTAATAAACTCTATTAATATGTATTTTTGGTAAAGATTCTTACTTCTTGAGATAATGTTTCGTTTCCATTAACAGATGTTATGATTGAAATACGAAGTGTTAGAAAAAATAAATATATATATGTATATTATTTTTCCCAGAATGGCAAAATTACACACTGTGTTACGTCTGAACCCAATTTGTGCTTTAATATTTATAGAATTGTGAAATAATTATTGATATTTTATCAATTTAGTCAATACTAAAGCGTAAATTTGACCAAGGCATAGGTAAATATAAAACAAAAAACATATATTCCCAAAATTGTGAATTGCATTCCCTGGCTTCTCATCCAGTCATTTCGAGAAAACGTTAATTGACGTGCCTGTGTGCGTCCAAATATCTCCAATGACATGACAATGAAGGTCTAATGACACACAATTTTATTTTATTGTATAAAAAGATTTTTTTTTTTAAATTCCAAATCAAATTTTAAGTCCTGACATCTTCTTGACATCAATGGAAATTTTTATCTCTTACATTTTATTGTCAATATTGCTAAAAATATGTCATAAATTATTTTTAGTTTCTTTTTTCTTTTTTTTGATTTGATAGATTTATTTATTGATAGATATTACAATCTGCCACACAGTTGTGGGCAATAGGTAATAGTGATGAATGATCTCATACATACTAAAATAAAAAAAAAATAAAAAGAATTGTTAGACCTGTTGCAAAATTGGCCCCATTGCTTT
>NW_027105545.1:127141-162240 GCF_000696795.3 Halyomorpha halys
CTGTATGAAAAATAAATAAATAAAATAACATAATGATAAAATAATATATACAATATTTACACAATCGACCTGAGGATCCCTGAGCCCACTCTATTCCCCACGTGTGAGGGATAGAGCAGAGCTCAAGAGATCCCAGCGCATCCCTCTCGCCGCATCACTGGTAATGAGCCAGTGGAGGCTGAGGAAGTGCGCTAAAATTTTTAGTTTCTAGTAGCTTAAAAAGAAGATAAATTAATTTATATTTGCCTCTCTGGGCAGTAACTTTGGGCCCAACTCTTACACAGTTTAAACAACTGACATACCTACACATCCCAAGACTGCCCTCACCAAGTATGCCCATGACACTTATGTGCTGTCAATGAATTATTACCCGTCAATTATATCTCAAACTTTTCAGTCTTATTTGCAACTTTTGCACTCAAAACTCGAGGATTAAAATAAATTCCAGGAAATTCCATAACATAAGCCTTTCTCTTCATCGTAAACCTACTTACGGCTACCTGCCCTACGGTATGCTTTGGTAGCACTTAACCTTCTTAGTATACCTGTCACCTATGTCCCTCTACTTATTCTACCCAAGACTAAATATGGACAAACAAAAAGCTCCTAGTCCTCCTAATAGTGAAAATAGGGAACTGATCATCAGTTCAAACTATTACATAAACGGTCTAAACTTCCAATTAATTACAAAACTCTCATTAATTTAAAAGACTATGATAAAGAGCTGAGCATTGGGGCTCTACCAAAAACCATCAGATTCTTCTTCCTCTCCTTACAATAAAAAACCAATTTGACCAGATCGAGATATCAACCCTTTCATGATGAAATCCCAAACCGACTTGTATCGAATCTTGCTTTCTCTTCAATCCCTGATTATCCTCCTTGGCTTCTGAAAAGAAGATGGCCTCGAGACCTTTTTATTCAAAAATGCTTTTGAACTAGTCTGTATCAAACCATTCACTCCACATTAACTAGTTGTATTTTTTAGTTAATGCAGTTACAAATTTAAATAAATAAATGTACCTATATATAGATATATTTTAAACCGATAAGGTAGCGCTATGTTCGTAAATATTTCAAGTATTTACGCCTTTTCGACTGTGAAGAGGTCAAAGTAGTTACAAACTACCTTCGAACTTCCACTCCAACAGTTAGAAAGTTAGTCGGCAAAAGCTTTTCCACTTGGGTTTTCTTTTCCATTGTTTTTACTTTCTTTTAGAGCATATGATATCAATTTATCTACCTTCCATTTTATGTTAGTATTCCTCTATTGAGTGGATAATGACACAATTTAAAATATCTGTCTCTGATAATATTTATATAATTATTTAATGAATACCAATAGCATAAATAATTTGGTTGTAAGGACACGATCAAATCTACAGGTAGGCTACAGACGTATCCGTGAGATACGGACACATGGCAGCTGGCTGAACATATGGCAGGTGTCTCGGCTGTTAAAATGTAGCTTGCTTGTGCTGATCTACGGTTTACATTATCGTAATATGCAAATCCTAAATTAATTCTATCCTGCCGATGTTTATCGTGAGGTTGATTGGCTCCGTGATTTCTAGATTCGAGCTGAATTACAGATATAACGCCAATACAGGAATAATTGTTAACAATAAGAGTACACGAACATTAATTCTCAAACATTATCTCGTAAATACAAAAAAACATTAGGAATGGTTTATTTGAACTTGACAAGATTGAAACATCAATGGAATATAATTTTACTTTAGTAAAAAAAAAACTTAATAACATTTTTCTTTTTGTCACTGCCCTACATAGGCCCACTTCATATATTTCTTGAGTAAATGTTTTATTTATTTGGTAGATTAATAAATGTTTCAGAATAAATTTAAATTGGCCACCTTTTGCAACCAATAATCAAATTTACATAAGTACAAAGAGAAAAAAATACAAAAGAAAATATATATAATTATAATTGTAACATAACAATAACTTTTTATTGTAAATTATAATTACAACTTAAGCAACCTGCACGGCGAATCAAATCAAAATTCTGAGAGGAATGTACCAAGGGGACTAAGCCCAATTCTTCGAAAGAATAAGGAGGGATATAAACTTGTCATCAACAACGAAGGGACCACAGTCAGACATAGATGCTACATGGATGACCTCAAATTATACGCGAAAAACAAAGAACAACTACAAAATATAGTTGAAGCTGTTTCATCTTTTACAAGAGACATTGGAATGTCATTTGGCCTCGATATATGTGCAGTGCTCTATGTAACCAAGGGGAAAGTGGTTAGTAAACAGAACATTCTGGTTAATGAAGAAGAGCACATAAAGGAACTTGAAGCTAATAAATTATATAAATATTTGGGCATGCAACAGCACCTTAAAATATCACAAAAAGATATGCAACAAGAATTTCTAACAATACTCAAAATTAGGCTACGAAAAGTGGAAAAAACCAAACTAACTGGGAAGCAAAAAATCAAGGCCATCAACACCTGGGCTATACCTACTCTTAGTTATAGCTTCGGCATAGTGCAATGGTCAAATACAAGCCTACAGGAGATGGATCGTCTTGTGCGAACAGCTCTCACACAAGAACGGACCCACCACCCGATATCCTCTAAAGCTCGCTTATACTTACCTAGCAAAGAAGGAGGACGTGGTTTGCTAAATGTTGAAGAAGCTTGCCGCAAACAGGAAGAGGCCCTACGCCAATATTTCCTCAATAAAACAACAGGGGTTTATCTCGCCATCACTAGGATGGACTCTGGTTTAACTGCACTTAATCTGAGCAAAGGTGTTGAATCAACAATCGTATCACTAAATGAACGACTGGTAGAATGGAAAAGCAAGTCTCTGCATGGGCGATTCTATAGCCAACTGAACGAAGTCTCCATTTAATAATCATACACTAACATTTTTAGAAGTTGTGCTTATTTTGGAATTTGAGTATGTTGGATTATCTTAAGGGGAATACGTTTCTCCAAACAAAATTTTAAAAAAAATGCAATATCACTTTTTTGGAGGCTTACTTATTTGTTCCACAATGTCTTAAAATATGAAATTTTTTTAATTGCTATTAAACAGAGAAAAATTTATAAATTTGTCTTTTTTTCTTTTTATCTTTTAACGTGCATAATAAATCTTTCAGAGTTTAAATTACAGTTTCTCATATCCCATACGAAATAGTACCATACACTTATAATCAAGATTTTACATTTTATAAATTTGAAAAAAATATATATGGGAAGAAAATAGTTGACCGTATAAAGTAGATTGTAGGAAAATAGTCCGGACTGGCGGTGAATATAGGCATCGAAATAGTAACAAAAACTGTTTAGTGTTAACCAACGTTTCGCCCCACTTTGCAGAGTTTCGTCAGGACTAAATGAAAAATAAGATACAATCATTGTAAGGAGTGAAAGGATATTAGAATAAATATACAGAGAAAGTAAGAAAGTATGCAAGTATATATAAAAATAATAATAAGACTAAGTTAAGGAAGTATAAATATAAGTTGATAGAAAACTAATTACGAATAAATACAGCCATGTGTGATAGAATAGTAAATAAAGAACTAATTGTAGTAGTAATAATAACTTAAATTGTAGAACAAAACTTATTAGAAATAGTTATATATCTGGCAAACGTGTAGGTATTAATGGTAAACAGATAGGTAAAGAAAGTGTGGCAAAGGTGAGTTACAGTATTAGGTTAACATTAAATATTTTGTATCTTTATTGACCGCCACCCGGACTATGCAAAACAATAAAAAATATTTAATTACGTCATGAAAGTAAAACAAATAGTAGCGTTTTTATAGTATATAAAACTAACACTTCGTTAAAATACAGAAAATATATTTATTTACTTTTCTGTAACTATCTCTCAATAATTATTCATAACTTTGAATGATCTGAACCCAACAGAAATTTTAAAAATAATTTCTCGTAATACAAGAGTTTTAAAATTATCAACAAAGCTTGGAGAGGAAAAAAATTCGGATTAGAAATGATGAAATGATTACTAAATACTCGAGAGAATAAAACAGAACTATTCTAGACCGAAGATCATAGGTGATTATAAAAAATTTTAGTGTTAGTTATAAAAAAAAAAAAAAAAATAGTAATTTAAGTAGAAAAGCTTTTTAACGTCATTTTAACATTTATATTCGATGCTTATAACTTCATAAGTATATTTTATGTTTCTTACTATATTTAAAATAAAGAAATAGTAGTAACTCCTCAATCATAAAATTGTTTTTAGATTACCTGTGTAAACACGGAGTTTCCTAAATTCAAACAATTCAATAAAAGTTGGAAAAAATTGATAAAAATTTACAGTATGTTAATCTCAGATATTTGAAAACAACGCCTTTATCTTTATATGGGATATATATATTTACTCTTATCAGAATTGACTAAGCGTTTCTCATTCTTTACACCTCAAAACAGGCGAATACAACATAACATGTTTCTGTAAACACATTAAATTATTTATAACTTTATTAATAATTATGTAATTTCAATTTGTTTACAATAATTACAAAACTGAAATTCTTTCTTAAGTTGTTTTTACACGATGATAAAATATAGTTAAATTATGTTTTGATAAAGAATTGAGATAAATTGAAAATCATCTTAATTTATAGAAGTCGTTAATGGCTTGGAAAGAGATTGCAATGATCATTACATGAATATAATTATTATTATGAAGAAAAAAAAAATGTGAATGCCCCACTCTAAAAATAAATCACACTTATAACGTAAATATATATAAAATAAAAAATATTGAAAATTCAAATTTGAAAAAGGATGCAGTCAGTACCTTCTGTAGATTTTTTTTATAAAGAGCTAATTTAAAAATGTAACTATTTCGATCATCTTATTTACATTAACTTTAAAAGACTAAAATATTTGTCTGAAGTGGTATTTATTATACCTCAGAATTAATAAATAAAAAGAAAATTAATTTATTCTCATTGTACCACCAATGTTTGGTTTAATTGCAATCGGAGTGTATATCGCCCCTCAAATTTTTCAACATCTTTCTTACCATTCAAGGAAATATATTTTATGAATTCAAAAATTCTTTCTAGTATTTTAAATACCAAATTTGATGGGAAAAGAGGAAATATGGTGTATACTTGAAGAAATAGAATGATGGAGTCACTGCTTTAACAATTTAGCAATTGTTTTGATAAAAAGAAGAAAATAATAACCTACTATATCATGTAGTATTCCTGATTTTATTAAATTCCATTGGAGGATTTGTAAATGTCAACAGTGGTAGGTCATGTGTATCTTTTTATATCAAATGCCCTATTGTGACATTTTCAAACCTGTGAATATAATCCTCAGTCCATTCATGTGGTTGCAGTTGAACGAGTTGTATGTTCGTTTTTGTTTATTGGGTTAATACTCAACGCCATTTGTTTCTAATTTATTCATGCTTTTATATTTTTGATAAATTGTACTGTAAATTTTGTTATTTATTGAACTGAATTACTAATACTATTCTTTTATGATCGTAGTTTAGAGTTGTAGATATATCCCGGGTTCCATCAACTATTGAAGTGCGAGGGGAAATATGGAAAGAAATTAAATGAGCTCTGAGTCGTCATGTTTTGGGAAAAACGTTTACAATAAAAATTATTAATAGCTCTAAGAATATTTTGCAATTAGGGAAACGAGGTAGTTTTCGCATTTTATTATATATCAATTTTAGTTTAACTTATTAATTACAAAAGATTTTACTGTTTACAGACATAGCTTTATATTTTATAGATTGTTTATTTATCTATTTTTTTATTACTATTCTTTTTGTATTTATAACTATATCATTGGTTGTGGAACATTGTACATTTGTCAAAAGTAACGTTTAAAATTTCAGTTTTCATTTATGATGAATACACAGATCATAATTTGGTAACGACGAACAGAACTTTTATTCATTTGTGGTGAGCACGATTTTTTAATTGTTTATCAAGGCAAAGTTGATCTAGCTGTCAGTCAAGAATAAATCCAACAAATAAAATAAAGTACGAAGACACAATATTCTGTGTATTTCTGAAGAGGCCTTGCAATAGTTATTCCTGACCACTTCTTTACTATTATATCCTGGATTATTGATACGGTTAATTATTAAATATATAATGATTATAATTAAGATACATTAGCATTCAATCAGAAAAAAATTTTATGCTTACTTCATTAATATTTATATACTTTTTTAAATAAAAATTTGTTTTTTTTTCAGATCTCATCCTATCTTCTTTTTAGTTAAATTAAAAAAATCAACAAAGTCTCCATGTCTATTTATTTATTAATTTGATCAAACAATTGTATCCAGTTGCACGATTTCTTCACTTATTATATTCGTTTCCAAAAGAACTTCACATTTGAAATTTTCATGTTAATGCTAATTTATTTTCCAGATACCGTCAGATAATGTCATAAAACATTTTAAATATAATAAATCTTGCTTCTTTAAATGTCCGAAAAGGTATTTTAAATTTTAATAAAGCCGTTTTGTCAGGAGCATAATATGGTTTTTCTCAATCTACTTATAAATAATATCTCGAATTGTGAGGATTTTAGGTTATAAATTATTATTGTTAATGAAAAGCCTGGTCTCTTGGAGAAGGTTATTTAATAAAAGCACATCAATGAAATAAATTTAAATGCGAAAGTCAACTTATAAATAAATATATTCCTATTCTCCTTTTATTTTCCCTGACCTATTTCTTGGCTCTGCGGTAGGAATCTGGAAGCTTGCACAACCGAGTCTGTAAATTGAACTTGCTTTGTTCAAGCTTCGGGTGAGAGTGGGCTACGAATTGAGCCGTGAACTCCTACCTTTCACACAAGTGGCAGAATATTCATTGAAGATATTATATTATATAATATTCCAATAATTAATAAATTAATTATACACATGAATAATTAAGATATTGTAACGATTTGAACCTCCAAGGCATTCATTTTTTAGTTCTTCATTAGATATTTAAACCCAAGAACAAAGTATAGATGGTGCGAAAATTAGCAATCGGTTATATATGACTGTTATTTCTATTTAGTTGAAATTAAAAGCTTTTTAAGGTTGGAAGATAACGCGTATGAATATAGTGTGTACTATATTTTGAAAACACAATCTGCATAACGGAATTGAAATTGGAATCGTTAAACTGTACACAGACACTAAATTATTTAATTATTACAGTGTTAAACTACCGATTAATTATTAAATCGTTTTTTTCATCAACCCGCCATACTTCCATTTTAATTCTGGTTGTAATGGAATACTTTTATGCAAAATACTGTCATCTACCATTTCATTTTATACGTTATAATTTTCAGATAAAATCAGTTTTATTGTAGGAACCCAGCAAGAGACATCACATAACGGGTTACTGGAATAAATCTAACTCTCGCCCTGTTTTATTACGCTATTGTCGGCACTGTTGATGTTATCTCTCCGTAGCATTAAACCTGTTTTTATAAATGCACAAAATTTGAGTAAATTTTATCCATTAGGTAAACTCGCCATAATTTTTATTCTTATTTTTTTGAAATTTTACACTGTGAAAAGTATTTTTTATTTTTTTTATTTAATAATAATACTTTTATTTATTGATAGATATTACAATATCCCACACAGTTGTGGGCAATAGGTAATAGTGATGAATGATCTCATACATACTAAAATAAAATAAAATAAAGATGAATAAAAAAATAAAATAAATGAAAAAAAAAACTGTGAAAAGTAAACAGTAAGATATTCAAAGAGTAAAATTAAGAGTTATTATAACTATTATAGCGTTTTGAGTTTTATGTTACGTAGTGCTTTATAGTAGTTTTTATGTTATACTGGTAACAGGGAAGTAGTTTTAAAAATTGATTGGGGGAGAGGGAGGAGCAAAATTTAAAGTTTTTGAAAAATAACGGATTGAATATTTCCTAAATATTTTTGGAAAAATTATCTCTCTAAGCAATGTTTATAAGGAGTTTTGCGTTAATTAACTTTTTCAGTAATATTTTACCAAAAATTTTGCAGTGTGAAGTAGCTTATTCATACTTTTCGGAGCGCTGAACACAAATTTGATTTTTTTTAATAAATTCAAAATCACACACTAATTGTTTTTTTCTTGAGCGCATTCTCGGGGCTTTGCGGTTGATCATAGAGAAAAATCTTACAGACATTAACAAATTTTATTTACTTGTAAAGAATGATTTTCTCATTTTGAAAAAAAAATAGATAGTGTTCTAGATATAGATGAAAAGCACAAAAAAGTTCCAAAATTTTGAGGTTTTCAGAAAAAAAAAAAACTAGGTTCTCGAAAACATATCTGTTAGAAAACCTGTTAGTTCAAAAACGGAAGGAAAAAAATTACGACTACAACGAACTTTCCCCAATTTGCACTTTATTGTCCTGGTATGACTGAACTAAAAGGTTGTCCAGGGGCTGACCGACCCTCTTTACTTGGAAAAATATCTCGCTGCTGTCACTCCCTCACTGTATTGCAACTGTTATTTGAAGTTTTAATTGAAAAAGGTAAAGTTTTTTTAATTTTGAATGAAATTTTAACGTAAATGAATCCAAAACGCGGCCAATATGCTAAGGAAATATGAAATTATATTTGAGAAATTTGTCGATTTTATTTCACATATGCATTCACTGTCTTTTATTCATTTTGTTTTCCAAGGACTACTACTCATTACTAAATTGTTTAGTTTTTATTTTAAGTCTATAATTTTTTTTTTCGTACCCTCTTGAAGAAATAAGTACTTGAATACATACATACTTTATCTGGTACTTTGTAATTCAAGTCTATAAAACAAGTGCTATTTAGTTTTCTAACGTTATGACAATATAAACTATACGAGAACAACTAATACACCATTACGCCAAAGGCAAGGATTAAGTATTTTATGAACACAGCCACGAAAAACAGATTCCTGGTTTTAGATAATTTTATAGATACAATATAGCTCTTATAAGTAATTTTTTACTTATCTGTCTGCTCAAGTCGCTATTAGTAAATGTTTTCTATTAATTGCACTGAGGGACGCAAAGGCCGTGCGGTTTGGGGCGTAGGTCCCAGAGCGCACGGTTCGGAACGTGGGCTCGATTCCCACCTTGGGGCAGTTAATTTTTATTTTTCGGTGGTCCCTAAAAATGAATCTTGACACTCCCACCTTAGTACGCGGTGGCAACTCAGGTAGCCGCCAGGGGTTGGCAAACAGGACAACTAGGCCCACTTGCAGGGCATGTTCCCCCCACCAAATACCAGTACCAGTAGGTAATATACGACTGGCCATTTATGGGGGTAGGTCTGGTGAGGGAGGCAGAAAAATTAATTTTTTAAGATATTCGATAAATCTTAACTTAAATCATTTGAGAGTTTTTATTTTGCTTTTGGACTATTAAGGAAGGACCTCATTGCGAATTAAAATCGGTTGTCTTATATCTATAACGTTTTATATTTGTTTATAATTTTATAAGAAATTATTTTTTATCAATAATTTGCTTAACAGTTTATTTTTTCGCTTCTTACAAAAATTGTAACTAAGATTTCGCATGAGAAACCCGTGGAGAACCCATCCCAATTATTATTTTATTTTTTTTTTTTGTTTTTTCATTATAAAAATGATTAACACAAAGAGAATCATACAAAAAATCATTGATAAGACTCGATATACCAGAAAAAGTGAACCGTTGGGTATTATGCTCGGTTTAGTTGAAACAATCGTATTACCTAACCTGAATTTATTGATACTCCTCAATCATAATGTAGATAGGTATTCATGGGTTCCTTTTTTTATATACATTTTTCCTTTCGTGATATTGTATGAACGAGCACGCTAATTGCGTAATAATATCTGTATTATTTATTGCTTTTAAATATGATAGATTTTAATGATTGGAGAAGTTTCTCGGGGGGTGCGGTCAGCAAAGAACAGCATAAATAAACAAAACCATATTTATTTATTTTATGCCGACGATTCGACCTGAGTTTCAGGTCTTCCACAGGGGTTGTGGCGTAGAAGGTAGGCCTGTAACTGGTTGAGTTACAGACCTACCTTATACGCCAATAACCACGCCAATACCTTCTATTCTAATAGCCAATAAGGGCCTCATAAATGTAATTTTTTTGTAAAGACTGTTTCCATTTTGATGATAATATACCAATTCCAATGGCATAATTGATATAATTCATTATTTATTTTTTTAATAGAATAAAACTTCACTGGTCATCAAAGCCCTATATTTCTTATTTATTTCATTGTTATAAATATTCTTTTCTTAGAAATTATAAATTGATTCTTGTTCTTAAAAAATGAAGTGTTCCGGAAAAAAAGGTAACTGAAATATTATTAAATTAATGAGATTAATAAATTGATATAGAGCATTGTAATGGTAAACACAATAGAAATAATAATCCTTCATAGAAAAGATTATATAAGAAATAATAATGAGATGAGAATAAAATTAATATGATAAATAGTAAAAACTTGCAGAGAATAAATAAAAAATGCACTGAATCAATTAACATTTAAAATGTAAATAAAACAACAAGATAAATAAAATGATTGTGGATTTCAAGGAATCCATGCAAAAACTAGCAGTGTTGAAAGTCTTGATTATTAATACAAAAAAGTAACTACTTGGTCGAGGAAATCTGCTAACTTTGGACTGTAATTACTAAATAATTATTTATGTATTATAGATTATTTGAAGTATACTATACGACATTTTTACTTTATTCAATGTAAAAATCAATTCTATAAAAATAATGCTTTTGGTCAGTTCTTATTTATCATTTGATTTTTTATCTTAAAAAGATAGACTAATATATTATTCAAACAATGGTAAATATATTATGGTGACTAACCGGACCTTATGGTCAATATATTTGTTTATATATTATATATATAAAGGATATACATATTGCCTTGGGAAACCCTGAGATTTTGAATTAATGAGATTACTAGTCATCGGTTGTTTTCCGAGCCCTGCTAACTGAACATTCTCTGTTATTTCAAAGACGGGAAAGGCATGTTCTAACTAGAGTTCTAACATGACTACAAGTTGAGACCACCAGGGCTAATTCCCAACTATGAACAACATCAACCGATAACAAGATAGGATGAATGCCTAGATGAATATGGTGAGGAAAGGTTCGACTATAGAAAGCAAGATGATTCACCCAACTCTGAATTCTTGCTTCAGTGGCAATAAATGTAATTCAAGAATCCAAATAAATTTAGACCTTCCTTAAATATGTCCCGCAATCTGCCTTAGAGATATGTGTCATTTTGTTACTCGTATCATATTATTAGATAACGCAAAAAACAAATTAAAAAAATTGATGTTTAAAATATAAATATGAAAATGGAATATTACCATGAATTTTTAAATATCGTTGGAATTATTTTATTAATTTTTAAAATTAATTGTATGAACAATATCAATGGATACTATTAGAATATAATCCGATAACCTTTCGTCTTACTACTTTCGACTGAAGATATATATATGTTTAATAAAATGAGTCATGAATGTTTCTATAATCGGTATTACGGGTGCTGTAGAGTCACTACTACGTATCTATTTCTTAATTATAGCTACTGACAATTTATGATTAAGTATTACTGTTACTGTATTGCACCAGCATCGTATGACTAATGGTTAAGTAATGTTTGCAATAAATTGAAAGAAAAGAGGGCATAAATAATAATAAATTGAAGTTAAATATTAAAAAACAACAAATATTATGTTGAGAGGGAGAGAGGAGGAAGAGGGAGAGAGAAAGGGGAAGATGGAGAGGAAGAGGATGATTAAAACCTTCTTTACATGTATAACAATTGGATTATTATTATAATATTTGTATTTATTATTATTTAATATTCATAATATTATTTAATTCTTTATACCAGCCACCTCGGAATAAGTTTTAATGACTAATCTTTCTAATTATGGTTTGAAAATAAAATAAAACTAATCAACGAGATCCAAAAAGGGTGCAAACTAAATATACCTCAGTTATTATTCGTAGTAATAAAATGTAAAAAAATAATATAATATTGATAATAAATAGCAGGAACTGATAAAAATTTATTTTGGTACAATCGTATTGTATTGTAAATATGTCTTGTGTATGTATCATCATTACAAAATTTTTATTAACTATTAAAAAATTTTAATGATATTTTTAAATTCAATTACAAAATATGAAATGCGAAAAATTGGTTAAGAGAAGGATTTTTATTTGGAAAAAAATTTAATAGGCTATTAGTTTTAATTGGGAAAGTGAATCTCATTTTACTGAATAGATTCAGGAAATTTACTCCTAGGTAGATTCAGGTACTTTTACTGAATAGATAAGGTAATATTTCTTTAAATTTTCTATTTTTGTGACCATATTCATAAAAGTATCTCGCTACATAGACCTCATTAATAAATTTAATTCATTGTAATTTCTATATTGACTTGGTACAAGTATTCAACGCTCCATTTAATAGTTGACTTATATTAAAATGTAAATAAGAGACGAAAAGACGGCGTATAATGACGGGGAGGTTGACACGATAAGGCATCAATAAGGCGCCTCTGAGAAGGACCTTGGAGGGGAAATTACCTGTAAGCATCTCATCATTAACTCAGTCATTGTTTTCTCTCTTAGCCTGAAATCTGTTGTCTTAGCAAGGCGGCTAATTTTGTCTACAAAGGGGCCAGTGTCTTTATTGGAAGGGGCTGCCCTATTTGGATTTGTGAAAATTAGGAGATGGCTGCTCTGCGGATCGGTAGCCCAAGCTCCCCACGGGGCCTGGGAACTGAATAAGAGGCAATTTTAAGACAATGTGTGTTTTGAAGTTAGTAGCTGAACTCAGTATAAGCTTGAAAAGTAAAAAAAAAAAATAATGGGCTATTTTCTTAAATATTTACAACATGAAAACACAACGAAGTCCGGGCGGTTATTAGAAATGTGATGTATGCCGAAAAGGGTTTAACTTTAGATGAAACATCCATTGAAGAATTGTGTCAAAACTTGAGAATCAAAATAAATCCTAACAAATCCCACCAGATTGATCACCTTTACTCTGCGTCGTGAACCTCTACCCTCCTATCTTTCAGTATCTTTTTTAAATATCCCACTAACGCCTGTTGAACAAATCCGCTACTTAGGACTACATCTTGACAAGAGACTTACTTGGAATCCCCATACAAGACTGAAACGACAAGAAACTGCTGATACATTTCGAATATTACAACACCTATTTGATAAATACTCTAAACTTCCTATTCACTACAAAATACAATTATATAAGATAATAATCAGAACAATTTAGATATTCAGAATTGAGCACTGGGGCTCTACCAATCAAATTCCTTCCGTATCCAATCCTTACGATCCAAAATCCTTGATGCTCCTTATTACGTCACAAATAAACTCATCCCTCATCATCCACCTTGACTTCTCTTTCGTTGCAGATTTAGCCCGAAATATATATGCGTCCTTTCATCCTAAACTCCTTTACCCATCCTAAGGAGTTAGTTCTTATCTATGTTATGTTAAGTATGTCCATACTTAACAATTCCTGATAATCCTCCGAGGCGTCCGAAAAGAAGATGGCCACGGTCCTTCTGGTTTAAATTAATGTTTGAGGTACCACCATTGGGTGGTTCCTTCCCAAGACTACCAAGTGTTCGAAACCTATCTCATATTTACTTATTGTATTTTTTTTTTTTTTACAGTTGTAAATTTCAATTAATAAATAAAATAAAAAAACTTTAGGTAGTGAAATACCGGTGCTTGAGTATGCTGATGATTTAGTATTATTGGGAGAGGACGAGGAAACTACAAAACCTATATCGATACAACTGACTACATTGAAAAAAATCCATCGAGGAACTACGTCTCGAAATAAATACGGAAAAGTTGCTGTCACGTCCCAGCTATATACTCGCCTTAAATATGTAATTTACGCTTTAAATCTGTAATTCGGTTTCTTAAGACCTTTTGTTTTTGTACAAGGCTGTTCACAGACACAAAGGCTTTTTTGGACTCGACAGAAATATATGTTTTAGGGGACACAAAACATGTATTTCTGTCGAAATGTTTCACAATCACAATATTTTCTCTTGCTAAATGTTCCATATATAAGTAAATGAAAGTAAAAAAAATCTTATTTTAAATCCAGTCGAAATTTTTGAAAATTTTCCGTAATCTGAGAATCACCCTAATATCAATTGTTTTTTTAGTATATTTTATAATTATTGAAATTTCAGAATATTGTTTAAAATATATTTTACCTATGAGGAGTCTGAAATGAATATGGCCTTGAGACTTTATATAGTAAAAATGTTTTTAGAGTGCTTACCAATGGGTACTTTCTCTACATGCCTGTATCATACCTTCAAATCTACTTGTTTTATTTTATGTACTGTCAATAAATAAATAAAAAACTATATATAAATTTTTTTTATGTGTGCATTATCCGATTTTTTTTTTTATTAATTGGTTTGTGTGGGCAAAAGTATGATGCCAGAAAAAAAAAAAAGTTAGATCTTAATTCCTAACTGAGTTCTCACGTTACTGTGTGAAAATTCTTGCATTCCGAAATGGTTTTCTAATAGCATTTTATCTGCTTTATTAAACAGACGAGGAAGGAAAAAATGCTTAGTAAATTCTAATTATAGAAAGGACACTGATTAATAGTTCTAATGGCATTAGTAAGTAAATAAATATTCATGATAAAGCGCAAATATCAATTACATAATGGGAACTAGTCGACAGTCGCATGCTCAGATTAAACACTGAAAGAGATCTGCTTCTTTGCCAACCCAACCTGTAATTATCTACCTCAATTGAGTCCAGAGGTGACCACCGGTGATGGAAGCTCAGCGCGAACTACGCTAGACAACCTGACAGTAATTTATTTACTGTAATGTTGATTTTGTCTCCAATTTTTCTCCCATTGATTAAATTAAATTGAGAATCGCATAGCAACCTATTTTCAGCCTCCGTCTATTCTTGAAAAGGAGCATGTTGGTAATAGACTTCCAACAGTATAGAGCAGGTCCACTATGCAGTTTTCTTGGAAAGGCACACACCAGGTATCGCAAATGATTCTATTTTTCATACAAAATTCTGTTTTAAAACAAAAAAAAAATAGAAATTTTTCATTAGGGATGTAAATGAAGTGAATTATTTTTCATTCACCATTTTCTATGTTTTTGGTTACCACTTATCAAGATCATTTTTTAACTTTGAAAAAGTTAAAAAAAAACAACGTCGGTTTGATACATGGTGGTTAGTCAAATAAATATTAATTATTCAATAAAAAAATATTTAATGAAACAGGAATAATTAAATAGTTAAACACCACTAATAAATTTAAAGAAGTGTATTAAACACTGTAAATAAGCATTCCATTATTTTAAAAATTAACTAAATACAAAGTTGATTATGAACAATTAAGAAAATCGCTTAGCCATGGAATATACTTTCCGGAACTCAATTAAACAAAAAGTAAATGCCTTCAATATTCTAATTTCAATTTGTGTCAGTATAAATATCATAAAACTGTTTAAAAAATATTTTACCAATTAAAATTTATAGAACACATTAGTATTTATAATAAAATAAATAAGCATCTTTTTTGAAAGAGCCTTTTAAGTTTATTTGTATTTTTTTACTTTATTTCGTTCTTTATTAATACTGAATTGTATACTATTTTTTATTTCACTACTTTCGTTATTAAATTTGCAGTTAGTTTATAGGAGAATTAATTTGAGATCATGAACTACAGAAGTCACTTTCTCAATTTTTTTTCCAATTTTTATGCAAGAAACTAAGCTTCTCAGAAATAATTGAGTCACGTAATATGTATACATATACTTAACATTGAAGTTAAATCATGTTTGATTTAGATCCTCATAATTATATATATTTGATTTCTGTAGCTTTAAAGAACTGATACAAGGAGTGCACCGAAAGTTCGACATGTATTTTGTAAATGTATGAACAAAGGAATGTTAAGAAATAAAAAATCATACCAAATAGTTAACGTATCTCTCGATTCCCATATTAATAAACACTTTTTATACACCTATCCAGTCGATTAAAAAATGACTATAATTTATTTATTATTATTTTTAAATAATGAATTTAATAAAATAAAGCATTTAATTAAATGATAAAAAAAATTAATCAATTACTATAACTTAGTATTGGTTTTATTACAATAACATGTTTATTTTTTTTATCATTTCTTGCTTTATTAATTCATTTATAGAAAAATAAATTGTTGGAGTACTGTGGATTTTGTTTTACAGTTTCAGAATATATGTTATTTCTAACAATAAAATAAATCATTAAATAAATGGATTATTCATTTGTAATGAAATTGAGAAACCTTTTATTACCTCATAAACACTCACTACCTATGCCATTACAAATATTTTATTTTTCTAGCTGTTATTCAGATATTAAATTCAGCACTAGTAGAATTAAGAAGAGAAAGAAATTTATTCATTCATGCTGCCCAAATACATCGGGTTGCCACATTACACAGCATACTGATCAATCCGTGATCGGACATATATAAATTACATATTTTTATGTGATATAATATAATATCAGTAAAAGACTGAAGGATGAGTTAATTGCATAGAACAGATATAGCATTTGAAGTTCTTAAACGAAGATAATAGATAGCATTTCTTATCTTATGTTGAAAGCATTTACTGATAAAGATTTTTGATTTATACATTATAATCTCATGGAGATACACCCTAAATAGTTAACGCGAATATTACATCCATTCCCAGTCCCAATATCTCACGATAATAGTTCATCTTATCTTACCTTAAAAACGTTTACATATAGAAGTTGAACAGTCTTTGAAAAACAGGACTTTACATCGAACTATATTTTAACTCCCTTCAAAACCTTTTACTTCACCCTGACTCCTTAGTTTGGCGAGATGAAAAATGTATCTTGAAATATATATATATAATCAGACTGCTATAAGTAAAGGTTTTCAAGAAATGGTAAGACGAGCTTTTACCATCGGATATTAGAGGCGAGATAATATTCTTATTAGGGATAATATTAGCTTCGAGTGTTCAGACCTAATCATCAGTAAAAAAACAAAACATTAATTATGCATTATTAGTATTAAATATTAATTATACATATGTACTAAAAATCGAGTACAACAAGAAAAGTTTTTGTCAGACATGATCATAGTAAGTCAGGATAAGGTGTAGATAGTTGACCGTAGATAAATGATTGGAGAAGTTTGTCGGGGGGTGCGGTCAGGAAAGAACAACATAAATAAACAAAACCATATTTATTTATTTTATGCCGACGGTGCGACCTGAGTTTCAGGTCTTCATCAGGGGTTGTGGCGTAAAAGGTGGGCTTGCAACTTCTCCAATAAGTCAGAATATCTTTAAATCATATTTCCTTGAAGATTTGACCTTTAAGTCTCAACTAATTTACTTGTTAGTTTTTATGTGGACAAAGGACAAAATTAATATAATTCTTCTATTGCTTTTCTAACTTGTTTACCCATACTTTCAGGATTCGTTACATCATGCTCATTGCACTTTCACTGTATTCTATTGAGGAATAAAATTCACCTATGTTCCACCTATAGGTCAGAGAGCTCTACTAAGTCCACACTCCCTTTACAAAGCTGCTTGCTGGACCATATACATTGTGATAACTTGGAGGAGGTAATTGCGGTGCCTTTGTGATTGTTGTGCAAGCCTGAAATCAGTACTGTTTTACGCAAGCTTTCTATCTCTTTTAGGAATAGGGTAGCATTGCTTACTGCATTGTTAACTATCAGCAGCTATAAATCATCTCTCTGTAACAATTACTCCGACCTTACAATTGCTCCTTTGAAAATATTAGAAAGTGTTGTACAATTATTTAATTTATGTATTTTGTGAGCTTTAATATCATTAAATCCAACCCTTTTGAAGGTGTTCAGTGTACGGTAAACTTTATTAAGCAGTTTAAATCGAATGAAACGAAAACTAAAAAGCTTTGGGTACCGTTGTATTTGTAGAAATACGCCGTAGAGATTCGCTGGGATGAGTTAAACGAACGAGAGTTAGTTGTTCAGAGAAGCATGTTCAACTTCGAGTTTTAGCGCTGGAATTCCGTCAGGGCGAAGAATAAAGAGTATTTTAAGGTCAGGCAGAATATTTGTACAAGTAATTCCACTATTGTTTTCAATCATTATTCCATCAGTTCAACCCAGCTTAAAATAACTTAAATATTTTGATTCGTTTAGTAAAAAAAAAAAAAAGTGAGTATTATTTTTCTCAACTTCCTGCTAGCTTTAAACACCTTTAATTTGTATTTATTTTTGTTTTCTGGATAATTACTTTAAATTAAAAGTTCATTTTGGTAAGAATTCTTCAGGAGAATTTGCTAAATTGAGATATATTCTCTCGAAGAATATTCCTGGAATTAAATTCAGTAGTTTAGAAAAGCAATAAAATAAACCTTTTGGGAAGATTTTTACTCCAATATGTCGGAACTTTTTTATGTCAAATACTACAGACTGTTGGCATTTTAAAATGAATTTCCTTGGGATGGAGAGTAACATCTATACGTTTATTAAAAGATTTATCACGCCCATGTTTGGTTCCAGGTATGGCTTTGACTTCAGAAATATAAGCCATTACATACAAAAATCGTTAAAATCAATCAAATTACATTCATTTCATAATATATATATTTTATTGTTATCGAAACATATGGATAAAATAAACTATAAAAGTCATCAAATCGAAAATCGCAACAGTATTTCAAATAAAAGTATAATACGAAAATAAGACAATGGTATTTTTTTTTTTTTAATATTTATTTATTGCTATTTACGACTGTACATTATAATACATTTAGTAAATCTGATCTAAGTTAAATTGGAGTGTTACAGGCTTGTAGAGAAACTACCCATTGGTAGCACTCTAATGACATTTTACATTAGCTGGTCTCGTGGCCATATTCTTTTCAGGCGCCTCGGAGGATTGTCAGGAATGGAAGAAGATGCAAGATTAGAAACTAAGGGGTTTGAGTGGTTAGAGAGTTTATAATGGAAGGAGTGATATCTGGTTCGGGCTACATCGGTTACATAGGGAACATTAAGGTCTTTATGTATGATTTTATTTGTGACAAAGTGAGGAGCATTGATGATTTTACGAAGGATTTTGGATTGTAAGGATTGAATCCGAGAGGAATTCGAAGGTTTAGTGGAGCCCCAAAGCTCAACTCCATATGTCCAGATTGGCCTTATTACAGTTATGTAGATCAGTCTTTTGTAATGTGTTGGAAGTTTAGACCGTTTGTCTAGTAAGTGCTGTTGAATCGACGTGCAGTTTCCTGTCTTTTCAGTCTGGTGTGAGGATTCCAGGTTAATCGCTTGTCCAAATGTAGTCCAAGGTAGCGGATCTGTTCGACAGGGGTAAGAGTAACATCGTTAAATGAAACTGTAGGGCTGTCAGTAGGTTTACGACGAAGGGTAAAGGTGATTTGATGGGATTTGTTGGAATTTATCTTAATCCTCCAATTACGACACCAATCTTCGAGGGCTGTGATATGGGATTGGAGATTTTGGGATACAATTAATGGGTTATTATCAGCAGCGAGCACACATGTGTCATCGGCATACGTGGTGAGGATAGTGTTAGGATTGGTTGGAATGTCAGCTGTATAGACGGTGTTGAGGAGGGGACCAAGAATACTACCTTGAGGAACACCAGCGGACTGAGAATAGAGGGATGAATACAATGGTATTTAAAAATAAAATATTTTATTTTTATATTTTCATTTCAGACACTTCAGGAAATTTTCAGGAATATCGTTAGAAACTAATGGATGTAGTTAGAGAGTTAAATGAATTTTATAAATTACATCAAATACAGATATTTTAAATTGTGCCGTTAACCACATTATACAATAGAGGGTAAATAAGTGTATATCATATACTCTAAAATAAATTAAAAACAATGAAAAAAGAAAATCCAAGTAGAAACGATTTTATCGGCTAACTTTTTGACTGGAGTGGACATTTGTAGTTAGACCGTTATTTCATTCGCCTCTTAACATTCGAATAAGCATAAATAAATAAAATATTTACGAACGTAGCAACATTAGATCATTGTGGATTCCACATTTTTAAGGAATGTTATTATTTAACAATTAATATCTCATTAAGGATAGATCGCCTACATATGAAACAATAAGATCATTATAAGATTTTATTTGTAATAAAGTAAGGAGCATTGATGATTTCACGAAAGATTTTGTATAATAAGGATTAGATACAAGAGGCATTCGGAAATTTAGAGGAGCCCAAAGCTCGACTCAAGTTCAGAAAGGCTTTATCTCTTAAATATTCAAGGAAAATATAAAAAAAAAGTTATTTAAACAATGATATTAGGACCATAAGACGGGAAAATTATATGATGTATATATATATATATATACATACATGATATATTATATATACATTATGCTACATGATATATTATATATACATTTTGGGACCCATTACTTACATATATGTATACATTATGTATATATATATTTTAGTAAGTTGAAGTATTATTGTTTTATCTTTATTAAAATATAATGTTAACATAAAGTTATGCTTTAAATTTGACCCGACCCTGGCCACCGCAAGAGTTCGTGAGTCCCAGTTTAAGAGTCTTTGCTTAAAACGATAATGTTTAATTGTTTTTTTATATAAATACTAGTTTGAAAATTAATACTTTGAATACCTTTATTGGATAAATTTCTCGTCTCTAAGTCGTAGTATTTCTGCGTAGATGCACATAATATCTCGTACCAATGACTAATTATATCACAGGATTGTCAACTATAGTACGAACCAGCACTTACCTAAAACAATAAAAACAATATTAGTCGTCTAATTAATAAATAATTGATGTATTACATTTTCAAATTTGCTTAATTCAATGTATTTTTGTACTTGAAAAATCTATTTTCATGTCAATCTTTACATCGTTACAATAAATTGTTTATATTTTTTAATTTAATATAATAAGTTGAAGATTATACTTGATTTTTAAAAAGTTCTACTCAACCAGTATCTACCTAACCTAACATCTGTGTAATAATTGGTTTCGAGACTTAAGAAACAATTTTTAATTAGTTATGTGTTTACGGCGCCTAAAGCTGCAACCAAATAAATATATGAACTGATATTGCTATTATAAGTTGAAACGATTCATATTTATCGAAACATTCTCGTTTATCGATTTGCTTCCTTAAAAACTGGATGCTCGGTGAATGGAGAAACCTAGGAAGGACCTGATTAACGAACTGAAGGCCTATTAAAATGAGAGAACAATTTGAAAATAGTGACTTATAAAATAGACCTTATAAAGATTCGTATTAATAATTATTTGAATTGGAAATGATAATTATTGATTATTCATGTTGAAGATCCAATAATTTCGAATGATGATATTCATAACTCAATTAATAATTAAAGAATCTTATTAAAAACAAAATTAATAATCCCACCTAAAAAAGTATTTGGACAACTAATAAAATTTTAAATTAGACATATGTTCAATTTCGAGTAAATGAAAGTTATAATTTTTAAAGGATCAGAATTTTAAAATGACAGACAGGTATAGATACAATATTTAATACAACATGCAAATTAAATAATATAAATTTTATTATTTTATATAATTTTAAATTTGGAAAAATAAATAATTAAAGTTTGGTTTAAAAGTGTAATAATTATTTTAGCAGTTGTTTACAGTTATTGAACAGTTGAAGAGTTTTTCTTTACCAAGTTAATAATAACAATTTCTCAATAATGGAGGTTTTATTGCGAAAATCTATTCTTTTCTATTCTATAGCTAAAATTTAGTCAGTTTATTTCCAAATTTAAATCTCCTCCAGCCTTACAGGTCAATAAGATCTAAATGACATCTTGCCATAGTAATTTGTAAATAATAACTTTTGATAGAAAACTCCTGAATTATATTCAGTATAAATTTATTATTTTGTAATAATAAGGTGTTTTTTTTATCATCTTTGTAGAGACAGGTTTGGTTACGATAGACCCTCCCTCAAAATTCGTCCGGGCCCATTGTTCCGGTGACACCCCTACAAGGGCGGGCTGTTCTCACGCGATGCAAACTGAAAACCCCTTCTATCTTATTGACCCTCCAAATTACTCCCAGCAGCCAGGAAAATTACTCGTTAAAGCTCTACTGTAGATCTGGCCGGGATAACTCCTAAGTATTAGTCGGTGTTTCACAAGGTGCTATGATAGACTTATTATTGTCTCTATAAACGAATAACGGTCCTATGAGGAAAAAACAATGAACTTCAAATATTCATTGTATACTGACTGTGTTGGCCTTTTGTAACAAAGTACAAAAGGAGCAGCAGATGGTTATGTCTCCGTGGGTGGTGAAGTACAAACAACTTGACAGGTATTAAAGCCTAATTCTTAACTGCATATTAGATGTCAATATTCTGTCACATTAATACTAATTAATTAAAATTATAATTGAAACGCAAAACTATATTCAATTTATTCATGATTAAACGCTAGAATGTGAAGATATGTGTCTATTGTATGGGAACAACATTCGACCTCATAATGTAGAGAACACTTTCACCAAATAGAATTAATCAAAACCATTAGCGATAGTTGAAAGAGTCATCCATCAGGTGATAAAAGATATCTTCATTAACATAACGTCAAGAATCAGAAAAAAATTAATTTTCAATTATTTTCTTGTAAAACAATCTTCAATTGATTTCCTCACCTAATGTTTTTATGGATTCCCTTCTCTCTAAGGTGTTCAATATCGTCACTTTCTTCTCCAACGTTTTCTTTTAAAATAGGATTTTTTAAGCTCGAACAGAAAGTGAACGAGAACTAGTGAATTTTTTTTTTTATAAATAATACTATCTCTTAGTTTTCATGGATACAATTTTTAGTCATTGATGGTTCATTAATAAACGAACATTGGATCAATGACAATTTAGTTATATTTCTATCCGTAATTTATTTTTACGTAACTCTGAATTAAACTCACGACGTTCACACTTCAAAAAAAATTTCTCGTTTATTTAACGTCCTGATGCCCCCCATTAGTAGTAAGAGCCCAAAGGAATAGACTATTCAATAGTTTTACAACCTATTTCAGTCAGAATAGGAGAATCCAAATTAATTCAATTTCCTACCAAGAGTTATTAGTAATTAATTACTCTCCTCCTTCTGGTATTCTGGCATGCTGCCCGCCTCGGACACAAAAGAAAATTTAATATTAAGACGTAGATGAGAACTGGAACATAGAAGAGAAAACAGATAGTGCTATGCAGAAACAAGTCTTTGAAAAAAATTAATTTTTGCCTAATAATAAATAAGTTTATTGTATTTTTAAATAGCCAAAAATTTTTATCTAGATAAGTATAAAATTTTTGAAGATAAATTTAGCTAAGTATTGTTTACACATTAATAACTTACTTAATATTTACTACTAATTAATAAGTAAAGGAAGTATATAAATAAGCAGACTTTTTATTTCAAATTTTATGGATTAGCTCTCAATATATTCTAATTAAAAGTGGCTCAAATTACACACAATAAAAATTATTAAAAAATGTAATTACCTTAAGGTCTAAAAATGCAGAATATAAATACATTAATTTTAATACATAAATTTATTCTCACTTAATATTATTATTACTTATACGTTTCGGGGATACTGCATCCCCCTCTTCAGCATTATATACGAACAATTCACTGTTTTATTTAAAAACAGTATATCTAAAATTTTATTAAATTTGTAAGTATCATTCCTGATTATAACGTACACCCATTTTATAATCACACAGTGAAATATATTGGAAGAAGATAGTTGACTGTATGAAGTAGATTTTAGGAAGATATTCCGGGTGGCGGTCAATAAAAGTATCAAATTAGTACAAGAAAACTATTTATTGATAACCAACTGATAAATTTTATGAAATAGTAGATATAGTGGTTTTAAATAAAATAGTGAATTATATAATGGTACAGAGGACACAATATCTCCAAAACGTCCAAGAAGAAAATAAATAATTGTATTAAAAACACTATATTTTTATTATAATTCTTAGTACCAATATCTATGGTATGAATTAATTTCATCATAACTATGTTTGAAGAAACAATTCATTATTTCACCTATACTTAAAATTTAAAGATTTTTCGAATTACAGAACTTCCCAGATTAATGATATTACATATTGTATATCGACAAGAACAGATGGTTTCATGTGAAAAAGGTAGTGTATCAAGAAAGTCAACTTATCAATGCCATTAAACTAACTTTGAGAAAGAACAAAGCTACTTTTAAAGTTAAGTAATCAACATTTTTAAAGTATTTTTTATGTTGGTTTTTCGAATACTGTATTTTTGAATTGTAACACGGTTCTATACAAGGTGCACTATATTTGTGGTGATTATATTATTTGAATCCAAATAAATTTGAATAGGCAAATTATAATGGATTTTAAAAATAATCCGTTACTGGTACTCGTATAACCAGTTTTGTAAGGATAGCAGTAGATATTTAAAAAAAGTAGGGACCAGATAAAAAAAAAAAAACCTGGGTGCTATGTCAAGGCTATAAGAAATTACGTGAATATCACTGTGTACCTTTTGACATTTTTCATGGTCTTCATAATTTTTTAAAATATTTTCTAATATAATTTGTCGAGAAAGGATGCAGTTCTTATATTATTGGCACGTGGATGATGTTACATTAAACAAAATTTTGATCATAGAAAGAACGTAATGTTTACATCGTAATATTCATAGCAGTTACGAACCCTTTAAACGAGAATAAAAGGAATTTTTACTGCCTGGCATTCCACATTCAAACAAGAGATAAGCAATACTTGTTTAAACTTTCAGGAACTAGCAAGTTGAAACACATTTAGTATAAGTTAATACTACCTCGTAATATCTATTCGGAGTCTATCTTGGTTAGGCTATTATTTATTGCTGCCCCATTAAAAGATATCTCATCCGTCAGATTCAATATTTATCTTTCGAAGCATTGCCTATTTGAGCGATTTATTTCTCTGTTCCAACCATTTATTTATGAATCACATTTATGATTAAGTTGTTTCAAGTAATCTAGAATGGAATTATTATATTGAACATCAACACGAACATATGGGTGTACATTGTTTGCAAAACACATTTTAAATTAAAATGTAAAAAAGCAGAACCCTAAAATTTTACAAAAACGTATAGTGCATAAAATATCTTTAGATTGCATGGATTCTTTTCAATAGGCCTTTTGAGATAACTAAGGTTTAGTAGAGCTTTGAACATTATAATCTCAAATATCTACAAAACGGATAGGTTTACAAAAATAACACAAGTTTGCTTGGAGGTTTTCTTTTTCAAAAATCATTTGAATAAGAACTCTGATATGATATCTGAAAATGCCCCAAAACAATTGTGATTTTGTAACTTCTTAAGAGCGGTTATAATTTATTTCAAGCTATGATCTTCGTTTAATTTATTATGACATTTGCGGCAATAATTTTCCAATGAAATCTCCAGGACCCCTTCGACATCTTATCGGTTTGGTGAGAAATGTTCTGACCCAAATGATCAAGTGATAGCCGATTTTAAAATGTAGTATACACTATACTATAGTTTCAGTAGTTATAAAAAAACACTTTTTTATTGTCTTAACACTCCAACACTATCACTGCCAAAATATTGGTAATCAAAATAATTGCAGACCATTTTGCCTTTGACAAATTATTTATCATTAGTCAATTTTCTTTAAAACTTCTTCTATTATAAAACAGTATGCATCCAATAAATTAAACGTAGTATATTTTATTTTTCTTTATATTACACGGAGACATCTATTTGAAACAACTTTCTTCATAATATTCAATCTCAAGGGTTTCATTGTCATTAATGTGATAGAGTTCAAAACGTGGAAGGTCGATTTTTGTTCGGGGATCCCAAGCTAACTGTAAAAATTATTGCTGTAGTGTATTTAGGCTTACTATCTTTTAGCTTATCTTGAAAATATAGATTTGAACATTAGGTATTATTACCTACTACCATATTAGGACTAATTTAAATTGCTCAGTTAAATTTAAAAAAAAAAAAAAAGACAAATTTTAGAGTGTCTAGTAATTCCAGTAAGTTTCGTTTCTTCTGTATTCTTTATTTGAAACCTAAGGTAAAATTTTCAAATGCTTTAAAAAACAGTTTTTTCTCTTATTCATTCGACTCAATTCTTCAAAATTGAGAATAAATATATGGTAGTCGAATCTAAAGGGCAAGTCAGCTTCATGTTTGAGTGTCATATAGTCATGTATTGATTACGAAGTGTTGGAGCCCTCGGGTCATCGTAATTGAAATCAAACACTACGCCAACGAGAACCATCATCTGGGACTTACAAAAAACAAAAAACAATGTTTGACTTTACTTGGATTTTTATACAGAATTCCAAATTTGTTTTGGCTTTACGATGTTTAAATATCACTAAACAACTAACCACTCTACATTTCTCCAATTCAGGTTTCATCTGAATAGAAAAATCATTTTTTTAAATTTTTTTTTTATATTATTGTGTAATATTTATTTGTTTTATATTTGTTACAATGGTAGCCTGGATCGTAAGGGTCATGGTGTGATATTTACAAATATATAAATTAAATTAAAACAAAATAAGAAATAGAAGATAAAAAAAAAAAAAATTAATCTTAAAGTAAAATAATATCTTAAACAAAATGATTCCTGTTTAAACCCCTCCACTTGTGGACGAAAGAGCAGGACTCCGAAAGATCCCGGCGCTTCTCTCTCAATCTCGTCACTAGTATAAAAAGCCAGTGGAGGATGAGCGAGGGTACTAGCCGCTTAGGACTTGAGTGAAGAACCTAACCGTTGCCTGATGAAAAACGTAAGATCAAATAAATTCAGAACAGAACTGACATATCTCACATAAATAAATTTAAAAAGATTTATTTACACCATATTAAGCAATTTAACGAAGACTATTGTGTGAGGAGGGGATAGTATAGGGTGCAGTCATTAAAGAACATAAATAAGTAAAAACTTATTTGTGTTCTTCAATGACCCCTCCCCTAACCATCTTCTCATATGTAATCCACGGTGTACTATTAATTCATCATTGTATATTATTGATTGACCAGTTATTTACTGATATTTGAGAAGCTTTTCTAATTTATGGTATCGTCTACATACAATTAATTAAGGCCGTTTGTTGATTATTAAAACGAAACAAACACAATGTCATTAAACACTTACTAGAGACTTATGGGGCTCGGAACTGAAACGTGAGTGTTAGAACAAAGTAGGGGGAGTTAGCCCGGTAATTACAAAGATCCTAAGTTTTTTTTCTCCTGCAAGTTTCCACCTGCCTTCCCCCCAGCCGCTGTTCCTGCGGTCTCCATTCATACGACATATGTCCGATCACTTCGTCAGAGTGGAAAATTATTACTGAGAACAGGAAACAATCTTATAGAGATAATTATACTTACAGATTCTTATGAAGGAAAAATTATCATCGAACCGCTTCCATTCCAGTATTTCCTGATGATCCACCTTCGAGGGATCGCAACCCCTGCCAGACTTCTACATAATTTTACCTTTAATTAAAAATCTTTATTGAATTAATAAATTTAACTTTCCTAAATTTTTATTGATTAAATAATATTAATTAATATTTTAAGTGTAATATTAATTTATATACTGTATATAAAAAGCCTCAAGAAAATATGACAACTAATTCTTCCATGGAGTTGTATTCATGAAACCGAAGAATTTTAATAAGATGACGGGGATGAAGAAGTAAAAGAAGAATAAGCTTAAACGTTACCAAAATGTTTAATAATATTTATAAAATAAAATTCTTGGCTCATAAAATTAATAAAAATAAATTTCATTGCAAATTTAGTTATTTGGCCAACACTGTCGTGGTAGTGCCACAAGATCGTTGGTCCAAACCCTAAGTAGGGTATCTATCTTTAACATGATGTTCTCTTCGCAATTTCAAAATGTCTTAAATGAAATTGTGACGCGACTAATTAAATAAAACGAAAAAAAAATTAAATGATTTATATGGAAAGCTGAAATTAGCTGCTACCTTGTATTTCCTACCATAATTAAACACAATGTTTTCAGATATTTGCATACTTTGTACCGATGATATTTAACAGTCATTAAGGTGTTTGCCTTTTTCCACAGTGAGTTACATACTTTGGCACAGAGATTCAAATCTCCTTAGAAGTTATAGTATTATATAGATGTCCTATTATTTTCCACGATTAGGAGCTTGACTATCAGAGTAACTATACGGTTAAAGAAATTCGAAACAAAAAGTGGCAAAGGAATGTTTTATAATGAGATTTACTAAAACATTGAGACAATGAGTATACTAAGGTACATAATATCCATACTCTTGTTCAAAATGAGAATAATTATGATTTTAACGGCGCTTCAGAACTTTAAAAAAAAATCTATTCTATCGATTCTTCCACATTATCTTGTGAGAAATGCAGAGTAATTGTTTTTTTTTTTATAATACGGTTATGTTTATTGTATAATTAGGCGAGTACTTAATGATCTTTAGATTCTGCTTCACCGCATGCTTTGAATTGTGATTTCATGTTTTGATTTGGCAGCATGCTCCTTGACACCTGGCGGTGATCAACCCTTCCCCCATCATCCCCTTGGGGTTCGCCATGAGAACGGCACGTCTCTTCATTCACCCCGAACATCATGCTGTTAGAGTGCTAAGAAAAATATCCCCTGTTGTATCTTTATTCCATACAGATCATTTTAGTTCTCCAAATATCTATCTAATGTTAGAACCATTTCACAGGGATAAGTATGTTACTAGTGTAAACGTATTTCATAAAACTATCTTATTATATTTATAATTTTTATTTAGAGGAAGAAAAATTAGTGCAACAAATTGTCCTTTTACTATAAAATTTAAAGACGATCATTTAAACTTTAATCTGTTATAATATACAAAATGTAAAAAAAAATATGTAGAAAGATTTATTTAATATTAGTGTGATAGATATATTTTTAATCTCTATTATTAATATCGATTAAATGAACATTATTCTGATATTCCAAACAAGAGAGTGATATTTTCCATTCACTTTATAAGTTCATTCACATTATACTAATTTTTAATCTCCTCCCCCAAAAAATGTTGTTCGTAGTTTGCTTTTTTCAGGAAACCATTAAAACTGTAGAAAAACGTTAAATATTATTGTTAAGCATGAACATTATAAATTTCACACAAAATAAAAAAAAAAATTTTATTTTAGAGTTTCTCGAGGTAGACATAACTAATATTAACTTTGTCGCTGCCATTAATACAAAGGACAAGGAAGCTTTGTACATATCAATACGATCGGAAAAGATCGGACGTTCCCGGCTATTCCTATATTTATCCTTATTCTTTTTCATTAATTCTTTAATATTTTGTAATTATCCAATTTTATTATCACTGATTACTGGTTATTTATTTATTGATATTTACAACTGTACATAAAATACATCAAGTAAATTTGAAATAATATCATAATAGTATGGTACAAGCATGTAGAGAAACTACCCATTGGTAGCACTCTAAAAACATTTTTACAATATAAGGTCTCGAGGCCATCTTCTATTCAGACGCCTCGGAGAATCATCTGGAATGAAAGAGGAAGTATGGTTAGAAACTAAGGTTATTTCTAGTCAATTTAAACGAAATAGTTGCTGTAACATCCCAGACATACCCAAGCTCTAAATATGTAATTTTAGTTTCTTACGGCTTTTCTTTTTTTGAGATAGGTGGTTCACACCAACAGAGACCAATTTGCGAAATTTGGTGAACTTCAAAACGTGTATTTTTGTCGAAAGTCTACATTAACGTAATACTTACATATATACATAAGTGAAAGTAATGTACTCTAAAATTATTTTGCGAATTTCAATAGCTGTATAACGAAAGTTTAATAATAACAATAAAAAATTAAGTTAAAATCCTTATTTCAAATATTTCCATTAAAAAAATTTTTAAATATAATTATAACCCTCAGAAAAAGCTTTGAAAACAAATTTACAGTATTTTGTTCTGCAAAAAGAATTTTCTTCTATACTTTTATTTTTTGGAATAATATTTTCAATGTAACTTTGTAATCCACCAAGAAAATAATAACCCCCTCAAATTTTGAGGTTTTATGATTCAAGATTCATAGAATCCCAAAACACACCAGATATGTTATTATTTGTTTTTTCTCATGTAATAAAATAATTTTTTGATGAACTATACAGCCCCAGAGTGGGAATGTCAAGGTTCATGTTCGAGGCCACCACAAAATAAATATTGGCCAGCCCAGGTGGGAATCGAACCCACAACCTTCTGTACTAAGCGCTCTGGGACCCTCGCCCCAGGTCGCTCAGCCATCAGGTCCTCTAATATAATAATTAATTCAAATAATATACCATTTTAATAATTTGCAATGTGTTACTCCATATGTCTAGCACTCGCTGGCTATGATAAATTATAAAAGTAATATTTTTTTATAAAGCAGTTGATTATTACAGCGTGGTATTTATTACCACTGATCGATCGACTTAGGAAGTGAAGGGTTGGAACTCCAGTTACCCACCCCCTTGAAACGGTTCTGATCGAATTAGATGATGATTACGGCATGAGATAGATTACAGTGTAATGCAGGGCAGCACGCTAAGTACGTTTCTCTTCCTGATCTATATCAGCATTCACTTATGAACTTATGAGCAGATAACCTTAGCGGAAGGTAATGAAAGCGACCAAGCATATAACGTGGCATTTACATTCTCTGATAAATACAAATGATTTCAACATATTATTTTTTATGTTTATAAAATATTACTTAACATTTCCTTAAAGGATATTTACTGCGTAGTTACGTAGTTGAACATCATAATTTAAAGTATGAGACTTTTTTATTCCAGATTTCTTGCCACAGTGATAATAGAATTAAGCATTTGATTGAATAATTAAATAGAATATATATTTAGAAATTTTCCCTAAAAAGAAATAAGGATAAAATTGGCCATTTATGGCCCAAAAGGATTGGAATCTTCACTTTAGACATTTTTGCTGGCAATGCCTTACTGGCATTTATGTAAGATGCGATAATCAGTGGTTGAAAGTTTTGATATAGAGATATCTTGACAAGGGTCGTTTATAGAAAAATCTTGGATATTGATTGATAAAGTAACTTTTTTTGAGTCATCTACTTGTTATTATTTTTACTAAAAAATATATTATAAAACAGGCATTGTTTTTATTTTTATAATTGTTTTCAGCAAGTTATTCCAATTGTTGTTTTGTAAATTTGTTTACTAAAATTTGCAACTGTATACACACAACATAGCTGATGCTTTGTATGTTTTAATTTTTTTAATAAGAGGCAAATATGATGTGGTAAACTGATTCACAGGAATTTATAATTTAGGAGCGTGATGTATTGTTATTGATATTTATATTAAAATATCATAATTTAGAAGAAAAAAAGAAGTCAATTAGGAGAGTTTCTGAAGAACTAGTCCAATTATTAACAACAAATGAATAACGTACCAATTTTTATTTTACTAAAAAATTTAAAATAAATTATTAGTTTTAACAATGCTTACACGACTTTTAGCTTTTAGCTCCCCCATATTATCAGGAAAAGCAACTTCTTTTTTTTTTTTCTGCCAGACTCCCTTTGGGGGTCAAAGTTTTTCATTTTGTGGGACCGCCACTCAATGAAAAAAGTAAACTTTCCAGGCCGGATACGAACCGGCACCGCCAGTAGACATCAGATTGGTAAGACTGTGTCTAAACCACTACACTACGGGCGGCCCAAGGAAACTTCTTATTTAAGATGGAAATGAAAATTTAAAAAAAAAATGTCATCGGAATCAAAAACTTTTCATTGGTATTTTATATTTTAGATAAAAAGGAATAAATTTGTCTCCGTGTCTGTCTGTTCAGGTAATAGAAATTTTTAGCAGTACACAGACAGACGTTTTTGGCACAGCTTTATTTCAAAAATGGCATATCCAATTTGCAAAAAAGTTGGAGATTTGCTTAAAATGGTAAGTATGTACCGAACAAACATTTTGCAATAATTATAATTATAAATGGTCAAATATATCTCTAAATAAAAACTTATTTTGCATGTTATTTGTATATTAAACTTTCATGCTGGGCTTATTAAGCCTTTGATTGTAACAGCTTGATGGTTTCATGGCTTTGCTTTGAGAATGATAAACTAATATTTTCCAGCATTTAAAATAATTTATGAATAGAAATAATTAGTTATCATTCAATAAAAAATTACCGAAAGCATAAATGTTACCACATAATGAATAATAATATTGATGATACGGTTAATTTCAGGTACAATAATCAATTCTTCTTATACATTAATTCTAAAGAAACTAAACTTAAGTACAATATTTAAAAATTAATTTAAAAAATAAATTCTGATAAGGTATTAGTTCACCAGCGAAAACAACTCGAATAGATTATGCGATTGAAAGAAATCTTGGAAAAGTGGTTTGAGAACATGGGGCAAAGTTTCCGTAGAGTACTTGAACTCTGAACAATCATAGGACGAAATACTCTAAGGCAACTTACGATGTCCTCGTGGAAAGATTGACTTTCGACCTATTTCTCGAAAGTGTGATTTCATCTATTGGAGTAGTGGTGAAGATGGAAATATATTTACCTAACGACGAACATCTCGTGACGTCACATCTTATCTCCCTTATCAGCGTGACTGGCACTGTCAGACCATTTGACAGCGTTTACTTTAGAATTATTTCTATAAATATTACGAAATTTTTGTAATTTATGAACAATTAGTTTCCAGGTTTTTAATATTTTTAACTAAGTTACAATTTGATTAATAAGGTAGATATAATTTTTAGGGAAATGAAATTTGATGGTTATTATTTTATAATTTTGCATTTTTTTTCACAAAGGAACAAAAAAACACATAGGAATTAGGCCACAGATTTGGTCCATACAGGATTTTATTTTTGTATAATTTTTTTTTTTACAGTTTCATTGTTTCCTGTTTAGTTTATCTATTTTTGTATCATATATAATATTCCTTTCGAATAATATTCTTATTGTTATAATTTAATTTTTGTTGTATGCTGGTAATATTTACTTCTGGTATTTAAAGTTAAATAATACATAATAGTTCAATTTAGATTACACAAAACAAATACATTAAAATAGAAATTAAACAAATCCATATTGTTTTCTTTTAATATTTTATAATTGTATATATATAAGTATATCTTATTATAATTTTATCAAATTCTATGTCATATACACCCTAAGTGATGACGCTGTATTTCTTCTTCTCATATATTTAATTATTCTCATAAACACAGTTTAATGGAAATAAAGAAAGTATATAATCTTAGCCTGAACATTGTCAGACATAAAACAGTAAAATTATTTACTCCATGTTTAATTTCTTACAGCTCCCACATCATCTTCTAGGTTTTTTCAACGCTTAGTAACTCTTCATAAATATTTTATTACTATTAGATATTAAATTTTTAATTTCATTACTTGGTTAATGATATGAAATTAATAATCTGATAAGCTATGTATTTTATTAATAACCGATATAGCAGTATAAACGGAAATGTTTTACAAGGAGGAAAGATAAAGTGCAACAGAAATTCATTCTATGGCCTTTTTTTTTTGTGTGTGTTATGATCTCCTCTAATATTTAATATTAATTAATATTTAAAAATCACATGAAATTCGAAAACGGGGTGAAATCCTCCACTCCGCCCTCCGTGGTAGCCTTACTTATCTGACTTCTCAAACAGACAATTATAGCGAGTTGGTTGGTCGATGTACGACGTGTCACAATCTCACAAGAGATCATAACACACAAAAGAACATCGGAAAGAAACATCCACAATTTTCCTAACTTAAAAATAAAAACATGTTCCAAATTTCAACATTAAAAAGAAATTGAATTGGTATGTTTTCAAATTGTTTTTCTTTAATTTATTTATCATTCTTTTTAAATTTTGTTTGTTAATTATTACTAATAATTAATATTACAATCTTCCTTACTTGCATTTGGAAATAACGATGAGTTATCAAAATTTCTTGAATTCATCTAAGTTACCTAACTATAAACATTACATGTGATAAAAATTAGTTGTTTTATATTAGTTTAAATTTACAAAAATATTGATACTTTACTCCATAACTTCGCTATGGCTGTTACTTAACTATTGGAAAGCTCAAAGTAAAGTATTGATATGAGTAGTGGTAAGTAATGGAGATTAATGTCTTTTGGTATTTACTAATTTCATGTAAATAATACTAAACATTTCTTCTAAAATTCTGGATTTTCTTTTTTAGTAAGATGATTATATTAATATTTAAATTGTTGAAGTGAAGAAACCTATTCTATATTTTATTCTTATACAACGTTTAGTGATATTATCCCATATTAATGAACTATTTCGTCCTCATATTTCCATATTTTGTCAATCTCAAAATTGTAGACTATATGTGTGACATGTGTGTCTGTATTGGTGACAAGATTTCAAAATAAAAATTGATAAAATATGATAAATATGAGGCTGAAATAGTACATGAATATGGGATAATATCCTGGAACGTTGTGTAAGAACAAAATATAGAATAGGTTATATTCTAATTGGAAGTTTTCTTCACCGCAACTATTTAAATATTCTTTTAAAAGCGTCGAGTAAAATAAAAATTTTGTATTTCTCATTTTAATTTACTATAGCAATAGTAAAATAAAATCTAATTAGCCAAAGTATCGTATTAGACGAATTTAAAAAAAATATGCACGAATGTGATTAGAAAAACTTTTTTTTTTAATAATTAAAATGAGTTTTTGCGATTATTGTGATACATGTACATATTAGAAGTAATTGAGTAACGTGAATTCCTTCATAATAAATATGAAATAGGTGATACATCTGAATATATA